>NC_056731.1:187159628-187401375 GCF_019279795.1 Protopterus annectens
TCCTACAAAAGGGCCTCACCGAGACAGATGCCTGGTGTCAAAGACATGGTCTCAAGCTCAATACCAAAAAATAAATTGTCATCCCCTTTGGTAAAAATTCTGTACCCATGAACTACCACATAGGCGGTAGTCTACTTAACACCGAAAGTGTGATAAGAGACCTTGGGACACAGGTGGACAGTGGTCTCTCCTTTGATAATCACATTGCCAAAGTGGTCAGGAAATCCTTCTACGTGGCACACCTCATCACAAAAGGTTTCTCATCCAGAAAAAAAGAGGTCATTGTTCCCCTCTACTCATCACTCATTAGACCCATTACAGAGTACAACGCCCCTTTTGGTATGTACCTCACAAGATATCTACAACAACTGGAAAGGCCGCAAAAATACCTCACAAAGAGGATTACTGGCCTCAAACAGATGCCTTACGCAGACAGTCTCAAAAAACTCCAGCTTCACTCCGTCGCATATCGCCTACTCAGTGGCGATCTCTGCCTAACATACAAAGCTATGTCAAACCCAGAGCTGTTGGACATGCTCCACTTAAAGAAATCCCAATACCTCCGAGCTACACGCTCTAGGGACCTAAACCTTGTCACCACAATAAACAGAATATGCTGGAGGGATAGATTCCTGTCCCAGAGACTTCCCATACTCTGGAACAGACTACCTATCTATGTCAAACAGAGCTCCTCATTAGCACTCTTCAAGAAAAATCTTGATGATTGGATGGGTAAATAGGAAATTCACCCCGGGGATCACTTCTGTGGTTCTGCTTGACAGGGGCACAAGAAAATAATTTTCTTGGGTGGCGAAAGCCAGGGTACATTTTTGGCTAGGCTTGTATAGGCCCTAGGGCCAATAGCCTAGTACCTACCTATGAACCTATGAGCATTCCAAACACATGCAGCAGGTGGACTGGACAATCTAAATTGGCTGCAGGTGCAAGTGTGCATGTGACTGAGTGGTAAGGATGAACTACAGCAGCAAGACTAGTCACCCGGTGGTGTAAACCTTCACTCATAATGATTGTCACTGTTGAAGTGACACCCGAACCACAACTGTAATATGGGAAAAAGGGTTTGAGGATGGATGGACTGCTGTTTTTTTTAATACTTTTCCATTCTGCTGGTACGGTTGCATCTTTACTAATGCAGGCCTTGTCTGCTTTCTCATGGCCAGGTTTGGAACATACACTGTATGTGCCCTTTCAATTAACAAATCCTACTGTGGGATACTAGTCCAGTTGCTTAGTTGTATTTTCATAATATTAATACAGTCTATTCCTTCCAGTTTCTCTGGTAGAGCAGAAAATCTCACTGTTTCTATCTGCATGCAGTCTTCTAACTCTACAATTTTTTTTTTTTTTGGTTTGTTTTTTAAATTTTTTCCTCAACAGCTCTTCCACCCTCTTCATTTCGCCCTCTAATTTTTGCAGTTTTATCAGTTCATCTGAACAGCTAGTTGATACACTCCTTCAATGTTTCATTTATTTTAAACACCTCAGAGTACATTTATTTATTTCTTTTAAATTACTGGAACTCATCTCTTGTATCAAAGCTGAAGCCTGAACTGTTTTTTGCTGAAGAGCTGAAGGATTCTTCCCATTCAGTGTTTTTTTTCTGGTTGACTTTCTTCATGTTCTCTAAATGTCTTCTTTGCTGGCATCTAGGTAGTATATTCACAAGCCAGTAACTGAATTTTACTCAAGCTGATCAATGGCTTGTATTTTTCAACTTATTGAAATTAAGGTGTTGATCAGTGCACAGCCATCTTGGAAGTCCTTCAGTGAGTAATGCCTTGAGATCAATAATATAACTCTCCCTTTTCAAGCTCCTATAAACAAGAAGGCTATTATCCAAGCTCACTACCCTTTAATCAACAAATTTTCTGCTTCATCTTCCAAGCGCATATTTTGCTAAGCTGCTATTCAAGGCTTAATTCTTCTTAATAAATTAAATATCACTATTTAACACAGCTAGTTAAAACATCCAGATTGTAATTTACTAAATTTGTCCCATTCCTTTAGGGGATCCTCTTTTCATTCTTTCTTGCAAAAAACCTTAATGTTTTTATGCTAATTACCTCTGTATCTCCAAACAAACATCACTTAATTGTTTAAAATGAACAAGATAATTATAATCCAGGAGATCCAAACTGAATTTCCATATTTTTCCATCCAGCTTTACATGATGAAATTTAAGATCCTTTGTATATTGAGACAACCTAAATGTAGATTTTTTTTTCTGTAAAATGAAAAAAGATATGCACTAGTATTACAAACTTTTACCCATACAAATTCTACTAGACACACTTAAATCTGAACCTGTAATCCATACCCCCCCCACCCCCACCCCCGGGTGTAGAGCTCTTCCAGGCATAAATCAAACAATTATTTCCTAATTCCACTTATTATTCAAATTATCACATTACTTCCACTAGCTTTGTATAATCTACAGTTGCCTATTAACACTATAGATTAACATATCATTAATCAAACACTGAAATAAATTGTCCTGGCATATCTACTGCATTTTCAGTGTGCAATAAAAAGGCAAGAGCTATCCTCTGCCATTAAACTGAGGCACACAAGGCACTTTATCAAACCTGAAAAGGAAACATTACACAGATACAATAAAAAATATTACACTATTTCTAAGTACAATTTACCCCACAGGCAAAATGAATGTACCAGTTTTGAAAAGTAACATGTCCTTAATTTAGGAAACAGCTTTATTCATATTGCACCCTATATTCACAGTACATATGTTTTGTAAGTTCCCATATTTTTACCCTCAAAAGACCTAAACTGTTTTAGCTTATTCAAAACTGCAGATACGCTACTCTGTTGGATCTTTATCCACGCTCTACTCTTTTGCCTGTTTCATTCACTTCTTCAGCCTTTAGCTCACACTCTTGAATCTTTTTATAACCTCTTCTAAATCAATAAATGCATTAAATCCAGCCAAAAATAAATTACAAAACACCACACCAACTAATACAATCTAAATTTAAGCTTTCTCATTCAGCTGCCCTTAAATGCAACCAGAACATGCAAGCTCTCACTCTCATGTAGGAACAGTAAACTTTATCAAAGAACGCTCAGTGCTTTCCAACTTTTCAAAGCTTCCCTGGTCTCCACAGCAAAGAAAAAATCAGGTATTTAACTCTGCAAGACTTAAACCTTACCAAGATATGTCATAGCTATTTAATATGCCCAATGGCTGCTAGTACAAACAGCCCTCTCGACCTTTATCTGAGCACCAGTTCATCAGCTTTTCTTGTACATATAACAGTCCCAAGTTTCCTCTTTTTCTACAGCTACAAAAATATGAATATTTTCCTGAAGGCATGGTCTTCCATAACACGTTGCTCCCCATGCAATATTGCTGCTTCAACAGCATAATCTCATACTTCTCTTTTATCTCAATATTTTCATTCCTTAGCTCTTCAACAGTACAAGCACATAAATTCACTGTCTTGATCATATAATCAACAATTTCTGAGCACACTTTACTCATCTCAAATCAAAAAGTATCTCTGAGGTTTATCCAAAGTTTTTCAATAACTACTCTGTCCTGATCATTCTTTGACCTAATTTCACAGTTCTTTGGTATTCATTGCTCACTATAATGAATTACACTGCAGTTTGCTGATGTTACTTTGCCTATTGCTTATTTCCCTGATTTTTTGCTTTTTGTATAAAGCCAAATCAAGAAATATAATTCTGTGAACTCACTATGGAAAAGAGCTTACTTAAACTATAGATTAAAGATCTGCTTCTTAATAACATCTATTAGAAACTAAGCTAGAGTTCTAGCATACAGGGATAAAGTCCTGACTACAGCCCGGATGACACAGGTTTAATTAGCAGCTTGGAGGTCTGAGGTGCTGGCAGGGGAAAATGGACATGCCCATTCTGGAAGGGAAGGAGGGCACATGTCACTGTTTAATATCCCTGTTAAAGACAAAGGAAACAACCATTTAGTGCTGCCTGTGGGTAGGCAGGTCATCCTTCTGTGACAAGAGCATCTTACAGAAATGAACGCTCATCCAGCATTACTCCTACTGCATGCTGTACTCTCAGGGTGCTACCAAACATGCACAGGAGTAGCAGTATAACAGTGGTCCAGGACACCTCTAGCTCCTTGACAGCACCAATTGTAATGAAAGTAATCAGGGGAGTAAAGGCAAATAGACAGATCTGGCAATCAAAGAGAAGTACTAGAATCAGCTGAAGGTCAACTGTGGTGGGAAAAAGCAGCATGAAAAAAAATCTTGGAGCAACTGAGAAGCACCATCTACACTCTACAGCACTATCACCAAAAGTCTCAAGCTCTTCTTATTTCTTGAAGACCTTCTTAGTCGGAATACAAGCCTATATCAGGAATTAAAACTCTATCCAAGCAATGAGGTGATGGAAGTTTACTGTTGGATATAAAATGTTGCCTAGCTCTGGGAAAGATTTTTCCTGAAAGGAAGATGGAGCATGAGAAAATGTTTCTTTTAACTGTGACAAAAGGCTGTATAAGCAAGAGTCATGAGGACCTGTCAAAATTTTTATTTCAATGCTTTTTGCAGAACAAAGAAAATGAGAGAATATGCATAAAGCCAACCATTTTCCCAAACCCCGACGGTCTACGTGGACCTGGTTAAAAACCCTGGCACTTTGGAGATGTAAATAGCTATCTGTCATTCCATCCACAAAATACGAGTTACTGGAAAAATACCCATTTACGTTTTTGCTCATGTTTCAGCTAAACACCTGTTCAGGTTTAACCCCACACACACCAACAGCTTTTACTAAAAAAACAGATCTATGGTAGCATTATAAAATTATAGTGTAGGAACATATTTGTATGCAGCTCTGTATACAAGCTTTTAAGTTTACAAGTTTACATAACTTCTTAAATTCTTCACTTCCTGTAGCAGTGAAAGTCCATCTCTTCTTTGGAAAGCAGGCAGACTGCTCAGGAGAGAGGTTTGGGCATATCAAGCTGCCATCTTAAAACATGTAGGGGCCACCCAAAACAGGAGACTACTACCTTCTCACACTACAATGATCCAAATCTGAGTTTGCTCACCTAGATTTCCCCGCTGCAAATGATATCATCATATCACAGGTGTGAACGTTTCTTGAATCTGGTATGCCAGAAGCATAGGTCTTCAAAAAATGCATCTTGATTTTTAGCAAAAAACGCCCTCATTTCTGGCAGAACAGATGCATATTGCTGAGGACCAATGAGAAATCACACTACTGCTGGTATTTCTCAAGCTTTAAAAATTGACCTTTAGACACAATCTGTAAGACTGTGTGCTGCAATAAGTCTAAGTCCACAACTAAATAAAGTCTTCTACTGAGATGGTATTGGATTCAGTTTCCTTTTGTCTACAATCTATACCAGGATCTGATGCAACTATCCTGAAGCAGAATATCAAGGGAAACTGTCCTAAAAGAGGCAGTCAGCCAGATAAGGATAGATATGTTCATACCTTATCCTTAGACTGCACTTGTAAGAAACTACTGCCACAGTCAGCCAAAGAATGCAGACTTACAGTGCTGATTCCCTATCTGACACTAAAGATAGCAGGTCAATAAGCATTCTTCAGATGTAAAGTCATCATCCAAACCTTATGAAACAAAAATGGAAAGAGTGACTTCAGAATCACTACTTTAAATTATGAAGCTTCACATGCTTCTTTAAAAAGGAAAGATCTAAACATGGTACTATAAAGCACATCATTCTTCTTTGGGGCCAAAGAAAACACTTGACAGAGAAAAAATCTTCAACTGGTGTAGTAAAGAAACACTCAACACCCTCGACTATCATACTTGTCAAAACAGACTTGTTTCATATTAGTAAGAAACTGGAAATGGGTAAAATCAGATGAGGAATGGGTTTCTGAAAGGAATTCTATTTTGTTGTCCATTATCAGACTCTATGTTAACTGTATGGCTATGAAAATATTGCCCCAACAAGTTTATGAATTATGCTATTTGCTCCCTGAACCATCACCACTATCAGCATAGAACAGATGTTGAGGGCTAATTTAGATGCTATAAATCAAAGGGTGAGAGGACTATAATTTAACTGAAAAGAAGATCCAAGTGAGGCATTTATAAAAAATTGACTTTGTTCAAGGGTTAGAAACAGGAATCTGAGAAGCATTTTGATGTCAGGATTGCACTGTGCCCCTTGAACCTCTATCAAGGGACCTGGACTTAGCAAGATTCTGCCCTATGTAAAAATTCTGAGATAAAAACCATCTTTACGACCACTTAACTTAAATGTATTTTTCCAAAAGTGAGGAAAAATAAGATGCAAAGAAGAATCTCAAGTGACAAGCAGATAAATCTTCACATCCTCTGTCTTTTAACTCACAAACCAGAGCAGCTGCCTAAAGGTTAAATAAAAAACTGTTACAAACAGAAATAATTCTAATCTTGTTCCTAAGTTTTTGGAAAATGATGAACTTTTTTAACTATGTCTGCCATATTTCCATGATTTAAGTCAATTACGTTTTATGGTGAAACACACTGCTTTCTGCATGTGCTGAATAAAGCCAGTCAAAATGCTGACACTTTTCATAATCTTAGGCTCTTCCAGCAAATAAATGTTCCTTACTATCTACTTGGTTAACAAAAAAAGCCAGAAAAATAATATTAAAGATTTAATAATAACCATAACAGAAGAACAGGGCACCTTTCCTATTACTAAGGTTACAAATATATAAAATTTCTCATTTTAGTTCTCTCTCTGTTAATGTATTCAAGTCAGAGAAGACTGCATTAAGCTAACTCTCACATTTGTCTGAAGCATGAGCTCTACAAACCCTCTTAAAAAGCCCTAGAGTGACTTTAAATTGTTCAAACCTAATACCTCTGACAGCTTGCTTGACTCTTGGATAATTTAAGCATAGCTACACAGTGACTGCCATGTCCACTTAAATCCTGAAAGCTTGTAAAATAATTCTTTCTTCTTTGGCATTTCCACCAAACAGAGCTAACAATGCTACCAGATAAATAAACTCATGGAAGATGACATTAGTTGAGGAATTAATATCAACATCAACATTGTCACTAGTGGAAAAGATAAAATGGCAACATGCCTTTTTGACTTTCCTTGCAGAGTTCCTGTAGATGTCCCCCAGGGATTGATTCTTGACCCCTTCTGCTTAACATATTTATAAACAACCTACAAATTGTTATTCATACCCAATTATCTGCCCTCAAATTAACTTTTAATATTACATCAGCCAATAACACAACTACCAATAAAATAACGTACAGAAAACTGCTAGATGTAACAGAAAAACGTGAAATTTATCAGCACATACAGCAAGTCATAAAAAAACACCCAAATTGGGAACTCTTCTGGTCAAACCAATACTTAACTGAAGCAACAAGGAAAACCCAGTGCTACCTCATTCCCACACTCCTATACGCATCAACCATAACTTGCGCACCACACAGCAAACAAAGTAGGAGGCATGCTGCAACAAAGTAGCAAAATTTGCTACAAACCTCAAATAAAGGACTCACTACAGTTACATCTACCACAACATGTAATCTACACCCAGCTGGTTAGAGCTCATAATTTTATACAAAACCCTGATAATTAACCCTACCTAAAAAAACATCCTTCAACAGCATTCAGTATGTTACTCTTCAGTGAAACAATGCTGAAGGAGATCTTTTGTATTCCAGTTTTGTTACAAAATTTTGGAACAAGATAAGCACTTCCACTAAAACAAACAAATTAAAAGGTTTCAAACACAAATTAAAACAACACCTGACTGGCCCACGTACCGCACCAGGATAACGTGAAACGTTTCAAAGCCACTACCATGTCTGTAAGACACCTGGTTTATAGATACCATAAGCACAAACCACAAGTTGCTTGCATAGCTGTACTTAACTCCATTTCTTCATAAATGTTCTCCCTTTTTCTTCCATTTTCCTTAAAATCCATTTTTTCCTTTTCAACCCTCTCTACCACCTCTTCCCATTTTGCTATTTCCTCCAATCCCACCTCTTTTTTTTCCATTCCTTAACAAAAAGTTACACTATTTTAATAATGGATAAACTACATACCAACGCCTGAAATCTTTAAACTAATATCACATTTCCTTAGAATTGTACATATTGGATTATCACTTCATATTGTTTCTAATGTTAATGCAGTGCTTCATTAGTAATCTATATATTAGACCATTGCTCTAAAACGTTTCTATTCTTAATGTAGTGTTTCATTAAAACTCTGCATATCAGACTATTATTGTATGTTGCCTCCACTTTTGCTGTATTGTTTTTCTTAATAATATTATGCATTAGAACATTACCGTATTTATTTTTATTTTCATTGTCTGGAGCCTTTCTCCCTGGGCCTCCATTGAAAAGGGGCTTTTCTTGCACAGTCAGACTATCCCAGTTAACAAAAAGTAAGCAAGCAAATCATTAAATAACCAATAACATTTAGAATCGCTATGTTTAATAACAGTTTGGGTACAGTATTCAGACCCAAGTTTGTGCCTATGGCAAATGAGTAACAGCATCCTGAATAAACAAGGCTTCAGTTCCAAAAATACTTTGGTAACCTTTATATAATCAAATTCTACACAAGGAAGAAAAATCCTCTTCTCTGTCTCTCATAACAACTGTTTTACTAAGAAAGTCATAAAGGCAAGAAATCTCAAGTGAAACTGCAGTTAGAATTCCTTCTATATTTGAATAGTGTGCCTCCAATGCTAATATCACACCTGATATTCACACAGTCCCTCTGAGGAAATTTCATCCCCTTTTTGTGGGAATGATTCCAACATGTCATAGCTAGAAACTAAAATAAAATGCTCTTGTAGTAAAGACAGTCTGAGTGCAAATAAAGTATTTCAAGTATCTGTATCTGTTTGGCATATCCAAATTCTAACAGCAAATCGGCACACTGCTCCAGTTGCCCAATCTGCATACTGCCAGACTCTAATCCTGCAGCCAGCCTGCCACAAGTGATTGTCATATTACAGAAGCAGATGTTTTTCAGCTCCTCCTCTTCCTAAACTTTTTTTTTTATGTAGAGAGTTAACTTTTCTTTGATGTTTCGGGTACTAATCAAGTATAAACAACTTATGAATTAAAAGACTTCTGAGACAAATGTCAGATCATTTTACAGCAGTTACACAGTCAGGATGCTGTAGCTTTTATTATATTCATATGAACTCAACCAAATAAATACACTGGACTGAAACTTGCGTAGATCAGTGGTAAAACCATAAGATCCCATTTTGCACTTGTAACTTTGTACTGCTATTTCAACATTCCCTGTGTTTAAAAAAGCACACATCTAAATGCTCGCCCCTGAACACGTAATATGTACATATATACATATATGTGTGCATGTCGGCCACAGTGGTCTAGCTGTTAGCGTCGTTGCCTCACAGCAAGAGGCTCTTCGGTTCAATTCTCAGCTGGAGTGCCTTCTGTGTGGAGTCTGCATGTCCTCCCCACGAACAACTGAAATTTAAAAGACATGCAGGTAGGTGTGGGTGTACCTTCTCTGAAGTTTGGGCGCCAGGGCTGGCAACTTGACACTGTAAAAATCACTGCCAATCATAAGCGGACTGGAGATCTGCTATGGCGACCCCTAACCAGGAAAAGCCGAAAGACTTTTTATACATATATGTGTGCGCGTTTATGTATATGTACATTTTATATATGTAGATTTTATAAATATATATATATATATATATATATATATATATATATATATATAAAAAACACACACACACAGCATCAAGAGAGTTAAAAACAGACCTGTACTCTGGGTATTACTTTAGACACCTGCAGATATAGAACTATTTTGATCTCATTAAGATGTAATGTTTCTGAGAGATGCTCCTCCCAGAAAATTACTCAAATGAGTACATATAGCATGCAGGCTACACAACTGACATGGATTTACTTTGGGAAGACCATTTAGCTGAATAACAAATGAATCTCAACATTATACATCATCTGTCCTGGTATAGCAAGCCAGTCTTGCCTTTTTGCAATGCAATGTCTCTCTCATATTTTCATTGTGATTTGGTTCTCATTTCAAAGAAAGAGCAGCATAACCTTGTGTCATCTTCATTTTTGTTCTCTTCTCTTCTGCAGACTGCATTTTCCATTCACAAGTTGTTTCCCCTTGGTCATTTTGGCCTAACTTACAAATAAGTATGAAAAGCGTACTATTTTGGGGGCATAATTTCTGGGCTAGTTGATGCTGTTATGATTTTATCTAGCCCTGCATATTCCTTAGTTTAATGGCTGCCCGACTTCTTGGGCTTCTCAGGGCCTGTAACCCAAAGAGTCGGTCCAAAATACAGTATAAAAATCTGTTGCAGGGAGAATAAAGGCACTTTGACCAAAATGTGACACAGAGAAGAGTAAATACTGAACTAACTTTATCCTTCTATTACTTACATGACTGGACAAAGATAATATGAGCATGTTGCTGTGAAAGTGGCATCTGGTGTATACTACTCTATTTCTACAAGCACATTTAGAGGTGGTTTATGAAAGGATTGTCTTTTTGACAACTAATTGACTTACGAGACCTTAATACTAAAGTCACTGACTAGGAAAGTAGCAATTCTTTAAGTAAACCATTACGGTGAGATATTTATTTTTTCTACATAGCCAATCTGTTATGAGAACAGTTTTTGTTGTTTCATGTTGGAATATTTACTTCACACCTATGTGGGCACAGATTGGGCAAGTCTTGCATTCTGAATTATAGATGGCAAAAGTGACCTTGCTGCACTCAAGAATTTCAAAAAATAAATGGTGACATTTCTAGTTTTAAGAATCTTTAAGGAACTAATTATATACCCCACATGACCTACACTTCCAGATCAGAAAACTAAATGCTAACTTAAATGTTTACATCAATTACAAAAAGGAAGAAATGTTGATGGCCCTTTAAATCTAAAGCCAACCAACAACTAACTGCTATACTTGGTTATCAGAAACATCCCAGTTTGACTGTACTCTACAACAGTTCTCCCACCCTCTCTAAGCAACCACTGCTCATTAATCTTTAGGATCAATATCACTACATTAACTCAAGCTATCAATAAAACTAAGTCCTAAGTCAACCAAACACTTCCAAAACTTTCACACCTACTTCTAAACTGCTATGATTTAGGTAATACAATGTGACTTTGGGCTCAGATTTTATCTTGCTCCTCCAAGATTTATGATGTTACTCATAAAATCAGACCTGTTTATAGGAACATATTTTATTACATAAACAAACTTATACAAAGATCCATTACCACCAATTATATAGGGTCTAGTATATAAAGGCCTCCTACTGTGAAAAATACAAATGTGCTCATCTTTCTGACCCTCTGCTAGGATATTTCTGAAAAACACTGCTATGACTTTTAATGCTTGGAGGTTGACAGGTATGCTATGCTTCTGTAACATTTTCATAAAAAGACTAAGTCCTACCCTCTCCTCCCAGAATCAAAGCAGGCTACCAATATCTTAACCTATACCTTTTTAACCAAAGGCTCAGTCATACCACAGGAAATTCTCACTGAATTCAGCAATCTCCGTTCATAACCAACCAAACTGCCCCCATAATAACCCCCCCTAAGAATATTCCCATTTCGTCAACTTTAAAAGAGTTATAACAAAAAGTAAAACCATTATTAATACATGTTATGACAGCAGATTTTCAGGTACTGAAAATCATCACACCTGCTTTGTGAAGATATACATAGCACATCATTTACCCAATTAAACACGTCCGTAAACTCTACTTCTGCTACAATATATTTCCAATAATACCGAAGATGGCTATAATTAACCAAATTGCAAAGACAACCAAATTCAACTTCATCTCCGATTTTACACTAATCTCTATCTTTCCAGCACTTGGGAAAGTACTGGATTTTTTTTTCTATTCATCTAACACATTACATTAAAACCCTAGTGTTGTTCTAAAGAAACCAACATGGCTTCTGGACTAAACACAACAAAATGACAGCACACAGAACATAGCTTAAGATGAGCTGAAACAATCTTCTTATTTCAGCTTTTCCCAGTTAGGGGTCGCCACAGCATATACAATACACATTAAAAAAAAAAAGAAGAAGAAAGACGGTCAATTTTCATTAATATCAAGTCTCATACAAAAAAAGACCATGTGTCTGGTGGCCTCAGCTTCAATATATCTTTCAAATACTGTTTCATGGCTGTAAAAGAAGCTACATCAACAGCTAACAAGTTACAACAGTAAGAATATCAAGTAAACCACTTTGTGAGGAATGACTTTGTGGCATTATACTCTTTTGCTTTATTTAAACAAAATATTTTGGCAGGGAAAAAGTACAGTTTTGTACCTACCATAAATGTAGATGTCCGATAGGTATGCATCTGCAGTCCTAACATATGGGTTGTCCTGCCTCAGGCAGCCCTTCGGTCGGCCGGATTCCAAAGTCTGGGTCTGGCCTCGGCTGATGTCGCACTTCACCAGACGTCATAGCTGCTGTCTATTGGGTATAAAGGCATCAGCCAACGCCATTTTCCTCAGTGTTTCTTGCCCCAGATGCCAGGTGCCCTCTAGGAAGGCTAAATTTGGATAAATGCAAATAATTCCAAACAGTAGAGAGCAAACAATATAAAATATATATATATATATATATATATATATATATATATATATATATATATACATATACATATATACAAACAAATACACCATAATAAATTCCCCCAGCTAGCTAAAAAGGGGTAAATACCCTAGGAATACCACAGAGGGGAAGGAGGGTGGATCCTGACTGCAGATGCATACCTATCGGACATCTACATTTATGGTAGGTACAAAACTGTACTATGTCCTTCAAGGATGCATCTGCAGTCCTAACATATGGGTAGAATACCACAGCCAAACTGGGGAGGAGGCACTAAGATAAAGATGGTGTAGTTAAGATCCCTTGCAAAACAGCAGTTGCAAAACCTGCTCGATCTAGAATATAAGGGAAGATTATAATGCTTGGCAAATGTATGCACGGAGCTCCAAGTAGCAGCTTCTAAATGTCTTTGGTAGCCACGGAAAGCTGTAGTGGTGGCTGTAGCTCTTGTGGAATGAGGTCTGATATTTTCAGGAGTTGTCTTTCCATGAAAAGAGTAGCAAAATCAATGCAATTTCCTATCCATTTTGAGATTGTCTGTTTTGAAATTGCTTTTCCTTGCATTCCTGTTGCATATGCTACCAGAAGCTGGTCAGTTTTTCTGCTGGTCTTAGTTCTGTCTAGATAGTAGCTGCATTGTCTGTGCACATCCAAGGTATGTAGCAGTCTTTCCCCCCTGTTCTGTGGGTTGGGGAAGAATGTAGGTAAATGAATCGCTTGGTTCAATGATACTCTGGAGACCACTTTTGGCATAAAGGTAGGGTTAGTTCTCAGAGAGACTCTGTCCTGATGGAAGATAAGGAAGTGTTGTACTGCCATTAATGCCTGTAACTCAGATACCCTTCTTGCTGAAGTGATTGCTAGCAGGAAAGCAGTTATCCAAGACAAGAACTGTAATTCTGATGTTGCTGCTGGTTCAAAAGGGGGAAGTGTTAACTTTTCCAGCACAAAGTTGAGATCCCATGTAGGTAAAGGTGGTTTTCTTGGAGGTTTTACATTTTTGATTCCTCTCAAGAACTGCCTGAGTAGAGGATGAGAGAAGACAGGAGGATCCATGTTGTATTCTGCTGAAATTGCTGATGCATGAATCTTAATGGAGGAGTAAGACAGGCCATTGTGGAACAGTTCTGCTAAATATTCCAGAATGTGTGCTATGTTTGCCAATGAGACATTTTCTCCCTTTGCTGCACTCCAAATGAGGTATCTTTTCCACTTGGCTGAATAAGTCTTCCTTGTGGAGGGTCTATGCCTCCAGGATAATGTCCTTAACCCTCTGGGATAAGCCTGGGTTATTTTGTTTTATGCAAAATTCCAAGCAGCTAGCTGCAGTGTTTTCAAGTTTGGATGTAGGATCTTGTAGTTGTCCTGTGTTAGAAGTAAGGGACATAGAGGTAGAGGCCATGCGTGTGTCCGAGACATGCTTCTCAGTAGCGGGTACCAATGTTGCCTCACCCAGTCTGGAGCTATCAGGATTACCCTTGGCTGATCCTCTCTGATCTTCAGTAGAACTTTGTACATCAAGGAAGAGGTGGAAATGCATATGCTGTCAGGTTTTTCCAGCTGAAGGAAAGGGAGTCCACCCTCCAAGCAAGTGGGTGGTATGCTCTTGTGCAGAATTTCTTCAATTGGTGGTTGTGTGGGAGGCTAACAGGTCTATCTCTGGTAGTCCCCATTTCTTTGTTATGGCTTTGAAGATATCTGGATGCAGCATCCATTCGTGAGCATCCGTGGTAGTTCTGCTTAAGGTGTCTGCTAGAGAATTTTCTTTTCCTGGTACAAATCTGGCCTGAAGTTGAATGTTGAGATTCAGGGCCACATTCCACAGGTCCATTGCCATCCGGCATAGAGGATATGAATGTGTACCTCCCTGTTTGATGATGTACCACATGACTGTGGTATTGTCGGTCCTTATCAGCAGATGACCCTGTTGAAGGAGTGGTCTGAATGCCTGGATCGCATGTTTCACTGCCAGCATCTCCTTTAGATTTATGTGTAGATTCAGCTGGTCTTGGGTCCATAGGCCTTGAATACACTTGTCCACCATGTGTGCCCCCCATCCCAGGTCTGAGGCGTCCGTGGTGATGGTCTGGCTTGGATGAGGTTTGTGGAAAGGCAAGCCTCTGTTCAACTGACAGGCCTGAGCCCACCACAGGAATTCTTGCTTCAGGCATGGAATTATTGGAATCTGGGCTTCTAGACTGTGCTTGTGTTGAGACCATACATTCCTTAGGTACCATTGTAGCTTTCTCATATGCAGCCTGGCATGTGGAACCAATATTATGCAGGATGCCATGTAGCCCAGGGCTTGCAGGACTTTCCTTGCAGTAAGCCGAGTTTGTGTTGTTAATGTCATGAAGTAGGCTGGTAGTTGCTTTTGTTTTTCTTCTGTGAGAAAAGCCATCTGAGTTGATGTATCCAGTTCTGCACCCAAGAATGTTATCCTTTGGGATGGTACAAGTCTTGACTTTTGCATGTTGACTGTGTATCCCAAGGCTTGCAACAGGTGTATGACATTTTCCAAATCTTTTGTTAATTTTGCCTTGTCGTCCGCTTGTATTAGGCAGTCGTCCAGGTATGGGTAAATTTGGATTCCTGAAGCCTGCAATGAGCAATTACTGATGCCAGGCATTTCGTGAATACTCTAGCAGATAAGCCAAAAGGCAATGCTGAGAATTGATAATGCTCTGATCCTGCAAGAAATCTGAGGTGTCTTCTGCAATCTGGTCGTATAGGGACGCAGGTATGCCTCCTTGAGATCTAGAGTCACCAGCCAAGACTCCTTGCCCAGCATGGGAAGAAGCTGCTGGAGGGTCAGCATTTTGAATTTTGGAACAATGAGGTATGTGTTCAGTGCGGACAAGTCTAGAATAGGTCTCCATTGATTTTCTTTTCTTGGTACAAGGAAAAGCCTGGAGTAAAATCCTTGGCCTTGTTCCATAGGTGGTACCTCTTCTATAGCTCTCATCTTTAGTAAGTTGTTGATTTGTCTTAGAGCGCCTGTTTTTGGCTTGGTGGTAGGTTTGGCATTCCTCTCTTTTGGTAGTGTGGAAGTGAAACCTGTAGCCCTTGTCTATTGTTTGTAAAGTCCATTTGTCTCTTGTAATGTAATGCCAGTTGTCGGAAAATAAAGCTAGCTTTCCAGCCAAGGGTGCTTCCAGTTGTTCCCTGGTAGGCGGAACTAGAGCCAAGTCATTGTGTCTGCCCTGTGGAAGTGGTTGTAGTTGAATCTGTGGCAGTACTCCTCTGGTTGGTAGGTTGCCACTGACGCCCCTGTAGGCACCCCTAGATTGACCTCTGCCTCTGGGGCGCCTATTTCTGCCTCTGCGCTCTGGAGTTGTCTGGAAAGGACCAATTCTTCGAAGGCCAATTTCTGCTAAACCTCGGAGGTTGGACCTGTAAGAAATCCTTGACTGTTTGGACAGATTTTGCTTTTTCTTCCACCTTCTTTAGAACCTCCTGTGCAGGGGAGCCAAACAAACTTTGTTTCTCCATGGGAGCATCTAGGAGTTTTGACTTAACATGGTCTGGTAAGGATTGTTCTTTAACCAAGCATGCCTTCAATCACTGTTCCAGTCATAGCTGATCTAAAGGAAGCCTCCAGTGCATCATAGCCACATTTTAAGAAATGGTTACTGACCTGCTGAGAGTTATGTACCAAATCCTGAATGGACTTGCGGTCTAAAGGTTCAGGAGAAGACAGTTTTTTATTTAGCTGGTCTAACAAAAATTCCTGGTACTGAATCACGTGAAATTGACAGTTCAAGGCCGCAAGAGTAGCAGAAGTATAAACCTTTTTACCCCATCTCTCTAATGCTCTAGATTCCCTTTCAGAGGGAAGAGGGTTTTTGGCAGAGGCAGCTGCCACACCTTTAGGGCCCTGTGAAATGGTTTCAGGGTCTGCAACAGGAGCCTTATACAAATGGTAATGTGTGTCCGGGACCCTGTAATATCTGTCTGGCTTGGCAGGGGCCGGAGGAAGAGAATCAGGGGCAGTACAGGCATCATTATATGCATCATCAACAACTGTTAGTACTGGCGGAATGGCTAAAGGCCTATGCTGTGGTAAGTGTAAAGGTCCTTAGCCTTTTCCTTGAATCTGAAAAATCCTGGCCCTGCCATTGGAAGTGTTCCTCATAGCATGCAAGGTTTCCCCAAAGGAAAATTCTTCAGGAGGAGAAGCAGAAGGAATGGAGTCTTCTGCATCAGAATCCTCATAAGGAGAATATGGGCCTCGTGAGGGTCTGTAATGTCTGAGTCATCCGAGGAATAATCTGTAGAGACAGGTTCCGGGGTTCAGTCCTAGGCCTCTTGTCTGAGGGGCTGAGGGGCCCTGTCTGGGTGAGGTTGGGATCCCCTGATCAAAGAAATGAGATCCTCAGCCAGGCTGAGTATTTGGGAACTAGAGGTAGGCCTATGTGAAGGAGTTTTAGCAGGTAAGGCCTTAGAAGATTTAGCTGCTTTAGCCCTGGCAAACGCCTTGATAGACATAGAAGCAGGGGTCTAGCAGCCCCACGCAGGGGTAGATATGTCTAAAGGAAAAGTGTCTGACAAATCCTGGGTGCCTGCTTCTGTAGCAGGAAATTCAGTAGCAGATTCAGCCATGCTCTGTGAGGCCTCGCTATCGGGCAAGCCGGGTCAAGGAAGAACCGAGTCTCGGTTTCAGCCGAAACCGAGACACTGCCTAACCGCGGTTTCAGCCGAAACCGCGGCCGATTGTCAGTCCTTTTCCTTGCGCTTTTAGCTAAATGAGTAGTCGGAGTATGGCATTTTGTATGCAAAAGCGACCAAAAACTCCTCAGAACTCCGACCGACGCCTAAGTGTCCGCCGGTTGAAGGAAGCACAGGCTAGACAAGCTGATACATCGTGGTCTGGGCCTAAACAAGGAAGACAGTAAGAGTGGAAATCCTTATGAGGTATTTGTTTCCCACAAGTTAAACAATTATTTACTTTGTCTGACATCGGCTGAGGCAAGAAAGAGTCCCCAACGGGGTACTTAGCTTTTTAGAAGTCTTCGTAGTAGAAATCTCTGGATCTGACCGACCGGCACTTGCGAACAGCTTCTGCTTCGGGCACCGCGCGGCAAGAAAGACTAAGGAAAATGGCGTCGGCCGATGCCTTTATACCCAATAGACAGCAGCTATGACGTCGGGTGAAGTGCGACATCAGCCGAGGCCAGACCCAGACTTTGGAATCCGGCCGACCAAAGGGCTGCCTGAGGCAGGACAACCCATATGTTAGGACTGCAGATGCATCCTTGAAGGACATCATGGTTACAAAGGAATCAACACAAGCCCTTCCAAGCTGTGGCGATGACAGACTTGAAATTTGGCTGCAGTAATTTGCATTCTTCTTGCATTAACAGTTTCCCAAAGACATCAGAAATGAAAAGTTAATTCTGGAGCCAGTAGCAAAGAATTACTCATGACAGGACCTCATATAAAGGCAAGCAAGCCAGGATGTACACAATGCTAGCTCAAACAGTCCCAGAGGTCAAAAAAGGACGTGGGGCCAGACATGTCCCTAACAACATAATGCTAAAGATCAGATCCATAAACTCCTGGGCCCTTAGATAGCAGATGCACTGCAAAGGGAAGACCAGTTGGTAATGACAACTTCAAAAGACTGCAACCAAAACAAAGCCCAGAACAGTACCACCATAGATGCCCAGACAGAGGTCTCAAGCAAGCAGCCATTCTGGCAAAGGAATATAAAAAAAAGATTGTGATGGCTGTTACCATGTTGGGAAAGATCCTGGATGGGAAGAAATACCAGATGACTGCACCTTGGTCTAAAAAAGCTGTCCACCTTTACCAAAGCACTGGAACCTTATGCACAGCTACCACCAGGTGTCCTTATGTTCAATGTCAGGTTAAATTCCTGCTAAAACAGCAGCATCACAGCTTGACAGTAACCATTAAAAACTTGAAGAATTCACACAAAACAATAGTAGGATAGCATCCACATCACTCTCAATTTCTTTTGAACCAGGAATAATATGTAAAATCAGCCCCAACCCCCCCCCCTTACAATAAATAGTACAGTTTCGACTTGCCCTCACTTTGCCTGGGCAGGCAGAGACAGTCCTAACATCTCTTCAGACTCAAACTGGTAGTCAGAACAGGAACAAGCCAGAGGGAAAACCAAACAACTATGTGACTTAGTCTATCTGCACCAGTAACCTACGCTCTTTATACATCCAGAACTAATGAAAAGGGTTTGACAGCACATAAATATTAGTTTTCCAATTATTTTTCTTATTTTAATGCTCCTATAACTGCTTGCTGCAAATGACTGAGGCCAGCGCTGTACTATTTTTTCCATAAATTCCCAATTATGCAGGTAATATTTTGTTTCACTATGTGGAGAAAGGTTAGTTATAAGCATTTTATTGATGCTATACTTTACATGGGGGATTCTCAAATTGAAAAGGACAGGTTTTTACATTATTCTAACAATAATGATTACAATGCAGCAAATATTTTCAGTGAAGTTTTGCTTTGCTTACCATTTAGGAATCGAAATGCATAAGTTGTAAAATGTTGATAAATATAATGTTTACACAGACAAGTGCTGTTTATATAGAAAAAGAATAACTAGTTGGGGTGTGACAGCCTTTACCCTTCCCATGTTCACAGGGATGAAAACCTAGTCATAAGTGATTACTTTATATTAAACCAGGCTTTATACGGAACATGTAGCAGATTTAAAAGTGAAGAACTTATCATAAACACATTTTTTCCACATGCTGTTTTCACCTATGGCTGTTGGCCATCAAGCTCACAAAATAAGACTCGCCCATTCACTTCACTCACCGGGTATTTCCAGCACGTGAGCAACAGCCATCTAGAGGGGCTGTTATTCAGGCAGCCACAGGAGTGTGTTGAATCTTCATCAGGACCCCAGCAATGAAGGCATATGGTACAGGCACAAACCCCTGCTGTGAGTGGGTGGGGGATGAATGACCCAGTGTCACTGTGGATATCATAATGCTCTCCATGTGCAAGTGAGTGCTCCTGTGCACCAGTAATAAGGGCCACCTCAAATGCAGTTTTGTGGCCAAGTGTCTGCCCAGGGCCATCCTCCGCATCTCTGGCCCTCCTCCAAGGAATTGTGGCATCAGACACTTTTGCCCCCCCCCCCCAAGACAGGCACACCCATTCTACCTAAGCCAGCTCCAAAACACATCCAAGCCACTAAATGAACCTAGGCTGCTTAGCAATACTAAAGGCTCTCTATTTCAATGCCAAATGAGTTGGCTAGAAATTGTTAGGAAAGAATAAACATTTTATGATGACTGCTATATGATGAAGGGTATGACACTAATGCACCAGGTTTGTAAAGCATATTAAGGACATCAGCTGGCACAGTGTTGCCTAACAGTACTTGGTTCTCCAGCTTGGATCTCAGCTGAGCTCCTCCTATGTGGGGAAATACATGTCCTTCCTGATGTCCAAGTACAGTTTTGCTGGTGCTCTGATTTCCTCCCATGAGCCAAAGATATATCAGAGGTGATCAGGTGAACCTCCAAATTACCAGAAAGTGAAGAAGTCATGTAGGAAAGAATCACTATGTATATGTGTGTGACTGTGTTGTTTGGTAGGTGTGTGAGTGAGTGTGTGTGTGTCCTGCCACTGACTGGAATAGTATCCAAAATTAGTTTTTCAACGTTGCACCAGCTGACAGAAGAGATACGTTCCAGCTCCACTGTGCCTCAGAAATGAATAAAACAATTAATTTTAAGAATGAATGACTAACGAAGTGTTGGCCAGTTTTAATTAGTGAATAGCAAATATCGTCCACATTCAACTCCTTAAGTAGGACTGTTTTTAAAACAAACAAATATTTTCAAGTACTTTAGTCAAAAGGAATATACAGACAACTCTGTAATGGTTTTCAACTATTTCAACTGCATCCAGAGCCATCCAAGTTAAGATAAGAATATTTTCTTGATTTACTGCATTTGTACTTGTTTTATACAGTGATCACTACTGTCTGAGCATTTTTTAAGAATTTATTTAACTTTGTGACAAAAACAGTAATTTCTCTGTTTGTTGGCTTTCTATTTCTGTTTACCTCCAAATCACTTTGCAGAAGTGAAAATTACCCATGGAATTAGCTGCTGTAGTAGTCTGTTGTTCAATCTGCTCTTGAGAGCTGATTTTGATGTCCTTTTACATTAAGAAATTCCAGGATCATCCATCTTGTGGCAGAAGGTGTTTACCTGGTCTATCTGAGTTGAGAAACACCCTAGGGAGCTCAAAATGCGGTTGTTTAGTTTGGGAGGAGCTGCCCAACGAGCACCATCGTTTAGCAGTGCCCTATTCAGTGACAAATACCTACAGAGTAACATTTCCCTATAAAGTTAGGATTGGGTGAAAAACTTGCTAAAAGTACAGTTTTGTACCTACCATAAATGTAGATGTTTGAGTGTATACCCTGCTGCAGTCATCACACTTGGGTTATCCTGCCGTCAGGCGGTCCCGCAGTCAGCCCGAATTCCAAAGTCTTGGTCCGGCGTCGGTTGCTGTCGCTTCTTCCCTGACGTCAGTGCGCCAGGGGTATGTGAGAGGCATCCAACGCCATTTTCTTCAGTTTTTCTTGCCCCAGATGTCAGGTGCCCCTCCCCAAATGGTGGTCAGTAGGTAGTACCAATAATAAAAAGTGTAGCATAAACAAAAAAATCCCTCCAGCTATAAGCAAATACACCACAAAGGTTGCAACAGATTTTAAGTTATAGAAAGGTCTTAGTTAGGTCAGAGGGGATGGAGGGAGGGTAACCTGGACTGCAACAGGGTATACACTCGAACATCTACATTTATGGTAGGTACAAAACTGTACTATGTTCGTCGTGTTACCCTGCTGCAGTCATCACACTTGGGTAGAATCCCAAAGCTAAGGATGGGAGATGGAGTCAAACAGGGTTAGAGGAGGCTAGAAGGCCCTGCAAAACTGCAGTGGTGAAGCCAGCTCTAGTCTTAGAGTAAAGTGGTAAGTGGTAATGTTTGGTGAAGGTGTGTACTGAACTCCAAGTTGCAGCTTCCAGAATATCCTTGGTTGGCACCCCCCTGAGGAAGGCTGTAGATGTAGCTGCTGCCCTGGTAGAATGGGGCCTTATGCTAGCAGGAACTGGTTTTCCATGGTGGGTGTAGCAAAAACGTATGCAATGTCCTATCCATTTGGAAATGGTCTGTTTTGAGATAGCCTTTCCTTGTGATGCTGTAGCATAGGATACAAAAAGCTGGTCAGATTTTCTGAAAACCTTAGTTTTATCCAAGTAGTAACGTAGCTGCCTGTGAATGTCCAAGGAATGTAGGAGTCCTTCTCCTTTGTTCTGTGGATTTGGAAAGAAGGTGGGTAAATGAATGGTTTGATTTACAGCCACACTGGATACCACCTTAGGCATAAAGGAGGGGTTAGTTCATAGAGAAACTCTGTCTTGATGAAAAATGAGGAAAGGCTCTACTGCCGTTAGTGCTTGAAGCTCTGAAACTCTTCTCACTGAAGTAATTGCTAGCAGCAGGGCAGTCTTCCATGATATAAACTTTAAGTCAGCTGAGAAAGCTGGCTCAACTAAGTTTTTCCAGAACAAAGTTGAGGTCCCAAGTAGGTGTTGGTGCTCTCCTGGGAGGCCTAATGTTTTTGGCCCCTCTGAGAAACTGCCTTAGGAGTGGATGTGAAAATAAGGGAGGATCCGTGTTGTAGTGAGCTGAAATAGCTGAGTCGTGAATTTTAATAGATGAAAAGGAAAGCCCTTTGTGTAACATCTCAGTTAAATACTGCAGAATCTGAGGTATGTCAGGCTGAAGGGTATTTTGGACTTTAGCTTGGTTCCAGGCACAAAATCTTTTCCATTTGTCTGAGTAGGCTTTCCTGGTGCTGGGCCTCCTGGCCTCCAGAATAACATCCATAACAGCTTGTGAGAGAGGAGCTGGCTGGTTGCTTAGGTGATTTGCCATGCAGTCAAGTTTAAGGTTTTGAGCTGGCTGTGTAGAATCTGATTGTCTTGCTGTGTGAGCAGATGGGTAATTTGTGGTAGAATCCATGGTGGGCCCCGTGCCACATTCCTTAATAGTGGGTACCAGTGCTGGTGTGGCTAGTCTGGGGCAATGAGTATCATTCGGGGTCTCTCCATCCTGACTTTCAACAGCACCTTTGTGAGAAGGGGTAATGGAGGAAAGGCATACACTGTCAGCATTTTCCAACTGAATGAGAGTGCGTCCACTTTCCAAGCTTGATGGTGAAAAGCCCTTGTGCAAAATTTTGTTAGTTGATAGTTTTGGGGGCTGGCAAACAGGTCTATGTCTGGGAGCCCCCATTTTTGAGCTATCATTGCAAATACTTGTGGATCCAGTTTCCACTCGTGGGGATCCATGATGTAACTGCTTAGGTCGTCTGCCAATGTGTTCTTTTTTCCTTGCAGGAATTGAGCTTGCAATT
The DNA here is from genome assembly GCF_019279795.1 of Protopterus annectens. Taxonomy (NCBI): domain Eukaryota; kingdom Metazoa; phylum Chordata; order Ceratodontiformes; family Protopteridae; genus Protopterus; species Protopterus annectens. The sequence continues at coordinate 187,182,744 of NC_056731.1, forward strand.
GAACTTGGTAAGCCAGTGCTGTGTTCCACAAGGTCATTGCTTGCCTGCATAGAGGGTAGGAGTGTGTACCCCCTTGCTTGTTTATGTACCACATTACTGTGGTGTTGTCTGTCCTTATGATAAGCTGTCCTGGATGTAAGAGGTCCTTGAAGGCTGTCAGAATATTTTGTACAGCTAGCATTTCTTTTTGATTGATGTGCAGATTCCTTTGATCTGCAGTCCATATGCCTTGAATGCACTGTTCTGCCATGTGTGCCCCCCAGGCATAGTCCGATGCATCTGTTGTCATAGTTTGCCTGGCTGGGGGTAAGGTGAAAGGCTGACCCTTGTTGAGGTGACATGCCTGTGACCACCACAGAAACTCCTGTTGAAGGCAGGGAATGAGAGGTATCATCGTTTCCAAGCTGTGGCTGTGTTGAGTCCATACGCTTTTTAGGTACCATTGTAATTTCCTCATATGCAGTTTTGCAAATGGTATTAGTAGTATGCAAGATGCCATGAAGCCCAAGGCCTGCAGAATTTTTCTTGCAGGGAGTTGGGTCTTTGTTGCCATTGCTCTGAAGTATTGAGTTAATTGTAGTTGTTTGTCTGGCATCAGATAAGCCATCTGGGCCGTTGTATTCAAGCTGGCACCCAGGAATGTCATATTTTGTGAGGGCACTAGTTTTGATTTCTTTTTGTTTACTGTGTACCCTAGGCAACTTAGAAGATGTTTTACAAAAGCCAGGTGTTGTAAGAGAATGTCCTTGCTTTCTGCTTGGATGAGGCAGTCATCCAGGTATGGGTATATTTGAATTCCTCTTTGTCTGCAGTATGCAATTACTGGTGCCAGGCATTTTGTGAAGACCCTGGGCGCAGTAGATAAGCCAAAGGGCAGTGCAGAGAATTGGTAATGGGTTGAACCTGCAATGAAATGGAGGTATCTTCTGCAATTTTGTCTGATAGGGACATGCAGGTGTGCCTCCTTCAGGTCCAACGTTTCTAGCCATGCTTTCTTGCCCAACATGGGAAGAAGCTGCTATAGTGTTAGCATCTTGAATTTGGGTACTTGCAAGAAGGTGTTTAAAATTGAAAGGTCCAGAATGGGTCTCCAAGCTTTGTCCTTTCTGGGGACTAGAAAGAGCCTTGAGTAAAATCCTTGGCCTTGCTCCTGTGTAGGTACCAGCTGAATGGCTCTCATGTCCATGACAGCTGTAATTTGTTTTTGTTCCTCTGCCCATTGATTTTGTGGCAGGTTTGGCATTCCTTTTATCCTTGGCAAGGTGTGGAAATGGAATCTGTATCCTTGTGAGATAATGTCTAGGACCCATTTGTCCTTTGTGACGATGTTCCAGTTGTCTGCAAAAAGTGCTAATTTTCCTCCCAAGGGAGCTGCCAAGAGAGTTTTGCTTGGCAGTTTGAGGTTTAAGTCATTGTGTTTGCCTTCTAGTAGTTTGGGACCTGTCTTCTCCTCCCTGCTGCGTTGCAGTGCCCCATTGGCGATATTTTTCTAAGGGATTTGTGCTTGTCCTCTGCCCCTTGGGCACCTGTATTTACCCCTCTGTGGTCTGTCAGCAGCTGGAAAGGACCAATTTTTTGTTGGCCAATTTCTGCTGAAGCGTGGGGGCTGTACCTGTAAGAAATCTTTGACAGTCTGCATAGATTTTGCCTTATCCTCCATTTTCTTTAAAACCTCCTCTGCTTTAACCCCAAATAAGACATCCTGCTGTAAGAGTGCATCTAGTAACTTTGCTTTAACATGATCAGGCAGAGATTGTTCCTTTAACCAAGCATGCCTACGTATAACAGACCCAGTAACACCTGCTCTAGAGGAAGCTTCCAAGGCATCAAAACCACATTGTAAAGTATGTTTGTCCACCTGTTCCGCTGCATGCAACAGATCCTGCATTTCCTTGAATTCAGACTGTTGAGAGTGCGTGCCCATCTTTTGTTTTATTTGAGACATTAGGAATTGCTGGTATTTAAGCATGTGAAATTGACAATTTAGTGCTCTCATAGCTAGAGTAGCTGAGGTGTAAACCTTCTTCCCCCACCTATCTAGTGCTCTGGAGTCCCTTTCAGAGGGTACAGGATTTTTAGCCTTAGCCCCTTTGGGACCCTGGGAGATTGTCTCTGGATCAGCAACAGGGCTTTTGTATAGGAATTTGTGTGAGTCAGGCACTCTATAGTATCTATCTGGTTTGGCTGGAGCAGGAGGCAGATAATCTGGATTTAGACTAGATTCTAAGAAAACATCATCCACAATGTCTAAAACTGGGGGGATAGCAAGTGGTCTGTGCTGGGGGAGTAAAAGAAACTCTCTGAGCCTTTTCTTTGAGTCAGAGTAGTCCTGACCTTCCCAGTGGAAATGTTCCCTCATGGTATGTAAGGTTTCCCCAAAGGAATAATCTTCAGGGGGAGAAGCTGAGGGAATGGAGTCTTCAGCATCAGAATCTTCATAAGGGGTAAAGGAGTAATCCTGTTCCTCAGAGGAGCATGAGGAAACAGACACTTGATCAGAGGAGGCATAACCCTCCTCTTGTCTAGGCCTTTTGTCAGGGGAGGGGGGGGTTGGGAACCCCTGATCAAAGAAATTAAATCTTCAGCCATTTTAAGCATCTGTTTCTTAGGCATAGGGCCTTGACCTGGAGACTGAAGTGTAGTCTTTTTTGGTTTTAGAGGAGTCTTAATCTTAGCATAAGATTTTATGGTGACAGTAGTCGGTCTGAAGACCCCTTCAGAAACCAAAGGTGTTTCTACAGCACCGGCTTCTCCTACTGCAATGTCGTCAGCAGGTCCTAAAGAAAATGGCTGCATCGGCCTAGAACTCTCTGCTGGATAATCCGAAGCGGTCGGGGGATCCAATTCAGCGGTAGCCAGGGGCTGCGTAGGCACCTCACTGAAAACCGGAGAACCGGTGACCGGCCCAGCCGAGGGCTCGGAGTCTGGCTTGGACCTAGGCTGCCTTTCTTTATCTTTGCGTTTTTTATGCACGTTGGTAGTCGGTTGCTCCGATGGCATAGTGTAATTAAATTTCCTATCGTAGTGTCATGCGAAATCAAAGCGTCGCTTTATAGTTCGCTTATTGAACCTAGCACAAAAACGACAACCAGTGACGTCGTGGTCTGGGCCTAGGCAAGGTATACAAAAAGAATGAAAGTCCTTATGAGGTATTTGCTTCCCACAAGAAATGCAATTGTTAACTTTTTCTGACATCGGACTGAGGCAAGAAAAGGTTCCCCAACGGGGTACTTAGCTTTGAAGACTTCGGACTGAAACTCGATTCGAAAATCTCAGGTGACGGCCGACCGGCACTTGCGAACTGCTTCTGCTTCGGGCACCGCACGGCAAGAAAGACTGAAGAAAATGGCGTCGGATGCCTCTCATATACCCCTGGTGCACTGACGTCAGGGAAGAAGCGACAGCAACCGACACCGGACCAAGACTTTGGAATTCGGGCCGACTGCGGGACCGCCTGATGTTAGGATAACCCAAATGTGATGACTGCAGCAGGGTAACACTATGAACATCGGTGCAACACTGGGCAGAATTAAGCTTACAGCAGCTAGCTTGCACACGGAATAGCACTACCATATCCTAGCACTATACGACATCTTGCTCTTAATCCCAAAACTACCCTAGGAGACCCCTGTTAAAACCCAATCCTTAATCTGAAAAAAACGCCCTGTTACAGGACCTGACAAAATGGATATGCAATTTCCAAATGTAGATTTGGGCATCCTAAGGCAAAGTAGCAATTGTCTCATGTTCTCAGACAACCAGATAATCATTAAAAAATAACAGTACGGGAGAGATGTAAATACACAACTTCCTTTCAGGCAAAATTGTTGCACACAAATGAGGATACGAGGAATACCCAACACTATATCGCTAACAGACCGCTCACCACACACACACACACACACACACACACACACACACACACACACACACACACACACACACACACACACACACACACACACACACACACACACACACACACACTCTGTCCTATGCGGAGGTGTTTAAAAGAAACCTTTTCAAATCTCAAAGACCTCCAAAGCTATCTAACAGCAACATTGCTCCTCAGCAATCACTAAAACAAAAACCGAAAGCAACATCAAACATTTCCCTTAAGGCTAAACCCATAAGGCAAGCAACTAATACCCTTATCTCTGGGAACTCCACTGTGCAACACACAGATGCCCGACTTACCAGGTTAGACAAGGAGAAGATAAAGGTTATCTAGATCCAGGATCCACAATATCATTCACACTCTCAAGTCACTTCATCCCAGGTACCGATATGAATCCATCATAGTCCATGCAGATGTAAATGACCTGAAACATATCTCGCTGGACTACATGAAAAGAGATGTAAAGGATCTCTCGGAATATGTGTCACAGACAGGTATGTGCCTTGCACTGACCAGCATTCTAACTTCACCAAGGATGATCCTACAGTTGTTGTTGTTGGTCTTTCGGCTTTTCCCGGTTAGGGGTCACCACAGCAGTACTCCGGGTCCACTAATGATTAGTAGTTGGTTTTTATGGTGTCAAGTTGCCAGCCTGATGCCCAACCTTCAACGAAGGCATGCCCATTCAACGCATGTCTTTTGAATGCCCACTCGACTGCGGGGAGGACATGCAGACTCCACACAGACCAACCCAAGACGAGAATCGAACAGGAGAGCCTCTTGCTGTGAGACAACATAATAAAATGATTGGTTTAGTTTCTTGTGTCACTCCAGGGGAATCCAATATCTGTCAGCATGGCAGGACATGGTCAACAGACAACGCTACTTTGCCAAGGATGGGCTACACCTGTTCCCCCCTAGGCTCTTGGATATTGGCTAAAACTTTATGCCCCCTTAAAGCCTTTTTTAGGCAATGTCAAAAAGATAAAACTACCAACATAGTGAAAAAGTTGCCAAGCAGGCTTAAGGTGTTACTGCTCAATGCTAGAAGCCTAAAACTCCACACCCTTCAAGCACTCCTCACACTCTGGAGAATGCAGACATCTGTGGCGTAACCAAGACTTGGTTTAAAGCCATAGAAAGTACTCCAGCAGTGCAAGGCTATATAGCCTTAAACACATTTAGACCTAAAACAGCACAGATTAGGGCCAAAGGTTGATGTGTTTTGATCTACATTAGCACCAAACATACCTCCAGGTTGGTTAAACAGGATGATACCATGGAGCTCATCCATATGCAAAGTCACCATAGATATGGTCCCTCACCATATCATGGCTAGTTACATGTCACCATCTATGCCGCTAGAGTCTCACGGCTCTTACTTAAACCTTCTAGAGGTGCTCACAATCCCCCTATTCACAGCTGACTAACTACCCCTCTACAGAATGGGAAACTTACGCTGCCTCAAACTCATAGGCACGATGCTTCCTGGACTTTAACACAAGCACCCCAGAATAGACAGTGCACATTCCAACCACAGGATCAATCATACTGGATCTGCTACTCTGCAATATTTCCTTAAAAAACAAGTGCTCTCTTACACAACTAAACAAGAAACTAACGGGACTAAGGCCAGTTATGAGGTCAGGACTTCCTCACAGGCTAAGGACAATCAGCCTAAGCTTCAGCTATATATATAACCTTAGATAGATGTGGGTGTGTGACCACCCACCCTTCAGCAACTGACTTTAGCTCAAACTTCACCCACACACACCCCTCCACTCCCACCCAGCTCCACCAAGTGAAATCCCCACCATCATCACACTCCAACTATTAGCTAGGACCACCGGCAGGACCAGGTGCAGCTAAAGCTTAGACAACCTAAGCCTTCGCCTTCCCCCATCCCAATCCTCAGTTGAAAAACACAACATAAAAAACACAACATATTAGGACCACTTGAGGCGAAACTCTACACAGCAAAGAAAACTGGACATTTCAAGCAGTCATTCCACAAGGGCAGACCATCATCTATCTCAGGGAACCACAGACCCATCAGTCTAACAGGCCTAAAATGCAAAGTCATGGAACGAATCATCATGGAAATGATAAACAAGCACACTGACAACCTACAGACATTGAACCCATCCCAGTTTGGTTTTAAGGGAAGGTCATGCCTACTTAACCTGGTAGACTTCTCTGAGAGAGTGACCAAGGCAGCTTACGAGGATAAAACATTGCATGCGGTGCATCTTGACCTATCACTGTTAACAAGCTCTCTGAGTTAGGTGTAAACCCCTACATAATCTGCTGGATTGCTGGCTGATTCACAAAAGGGTTCAAGAAGTCAAGATCGATGAGACTACTTCCACCTAGAGACTGGTCGCGTACAGTGAACCCCAGGGCTCTGTGCTGGGCTCACTCCTTTTCAGCGTCTATTTCGCGGAAGTCAAGGCTAATGCTCAAGGTCTGGCTCACTAGGATCGCAGATAATTGTAAATTGGGACCTATTATAGATTCTACCCAAGACACCAACATCTTGCAAGCGGGTTTAACACAGACAAATGACTGGTGCCAAAGCCACTGCCTAAAACTTAATGCCAAAAACTGCATTATAATGTCCTTTGAGAAACTGTCGTCCCAAGTTAATTACTCCAGTGATAAAACCCCCCTAACAGTCAACCTAGTAGTAAGGAATCTGGGAAAATATGTAGACAGCAATCTTTCCTTTGACCAACGCATAGCTAAGACAATAAGAAAATCATTCTATGTCACACAATTTACAGGTAAGACTATGGCATCCAGGTCCAAGAAAGTTATAGTATCACTCTACTGAGACCTTATCAGACCTACCATTGAATACAATGCATCCTTTGGCATGTATCTAACCAGACATTTGCAAAAGTCAGAATGCCCGCAAAGGTTTCTCACTAGGAACATTCAGGCCATGAACACCATGTCCAAAACTGACTGCCTTAAGGCTCTGTCTCTGTATTAAGTCTCTTACTGCTGAGACTGTTTTTTTTTTTGCCTGGCTTACATGGTTTCCTCAGGCCAAGCCCTGATAGATCAGTTGCACATGTGCAAAACAAAAGGCACCAAAGCACTAGGTCCAGGGATCTGAACTTCACTTGTGACAACAGGATGTACTGGAGAGACTCTCTCCACACATATAAAAAAAGAGTTCATCCCTGAGCCTATTCAAATGAAACCCTGACAACCAGTACCCCTGGTCTAGCCCCAATGTCCATTACGGACAGAGGCTGTTAATAAAAAAAGTATTACCCTAACCCCCCCACCCCACCCAATCCTTTGTGACCTCCTAATAACATGCTCCTGCATACAGACACCCATGATACCCAGGACCCAATGGTTTAGGGTGCGTGGCTAGGCTTGTAAGGGCCCTAGTGGTCATTAGCCTAATAACCTATGAACCTATGATGCTCCACATCACATTAAATCGGGTACATAAGGTTGTGAGTGTCGCTATTAGTAGAAATATATTCCGTATGTTTGCACTTTCACACATTCAGTTACTAACAGAGTTTGTACTTTCTCGGACTTTTCAGCTACAACACTGAAGCTCTGGTTTATCTTAAGATGCCTGCAAATGTTAGAGTTTTTATGTGGGAAAGATGGATCTAAATTTAAGGAATATGTCAGGGATCATACACATGCTATTAAAAAGCACCTCTCAGTATTAAGGTTTTAGCTAGATATGGTCCTCTATGCATTTCACATTATTATATTATGCTTTTACATTTTAGATACATGTTCACTAAATCAGAAATATAGAAGTTTTAACATAAATATTTTAAAAGCAAAGGTACCCAAGTGGGAGCTTAATTTAAACTCGCAGGCTTTTCCAGGGCTTGAGTGGTTCTTATTCTTACCTATTCTTAAAAGGATGCCTATCCACTTAATGAACAGAGTAACTGGTGGTTTAATTTAACTGTTTTATTTAATTTAGTGATAATTTTTTATACTTTGATTATTTCGACTCAGAATATTATCATCTAATACACAGTTTTTGACTCCTTTTCACCACTTTAGTTTTATGACATGTTAAGGTTATTGTCCTGCATCACAACATTGTACCTTACAAATGCCAAAAAATCCAGAATTTCGCTACATGATCTAGTGCAGATACTTCACTGCTCAAAGTTTAATTTCTGTTTCTTCTGCTTTTCTCTCCTTTTGTCCACACCAAGAAAATAATTTTTGAGGAGGAATATTTACTTCATAAAAGATGTCTTGTACAATTCAAAATGCTGCATTTGACTTGGAAGACTCATTTTTACATGTTATGGTCTAAACGGATTCTTTTTCATACTGTATCCTCCAAGTGAACAGATTTTCGATGTACCAATTGAACATATTTTGATCTACCTTAAGAAGTCAACAAGAATTAGGCAAGGGATATTATCTAAGAGCTGACTCAATGTCTAATGCGTTATTCTTATTTCATACTGCAGTTCAGCACCCCATCAAAGTACACACAAGAAAGGTAGCTAATGATACATTCTGTCCAGTGTTTGTGGGGCCCTTACAATTTTTTAATCTCTTCCTTGCTCGATCTGGCCACAAAGTCTAAAAATATTTTGTTCTTTTCTTTTGATTATGGTTTCAGTATGACTGACTTAATTAAATCTTCTGCTGTTAGAACTCAAGCTGCAATGTGCTATTCCTCGCTACTACTTTTTTATGAAACTGACAGCACTGAATTTGAAACAGCTTGACAGCAAAGTGAAAGACTACAATTTTCAGATCCCTTAATAATAAAAGGCTCTGAAATAGCTCACATAACTTGTTCTCAACACTTAAGGCCCAAAGATGGAGCATGCTAATCTTAATCTGCCCTGATCTTACAGACTCAGTCTTAACCCCTTTATTACTGAACAGTTTTCAGAAGTTTTTCTTCCTTTAACTGATATGATTTTTACTCATTTTGCTCCATATCTATAAAATACTCCCCAAATTGTTTGATAACTACATTTATTTTTATGGCAGGCAGGCTTTCAGGAATCTGAGGCGCCCCTTATTTATAAAAAAAAACCTTAGGTTCTGTCATTTAACAATTTTAATCACTAATTCGGATTTGAATCCTACGATTTGTGTCTCCAGGCAATGAGATCAGTGTCTCTGAACTGGAACCCCTACAATTCATAGTTGAGGGGGCAAAAAAAAAGTCTGCTCTGAAAACTGCACATGCTTGCCACAAATGCAATAAGCAACACGTTACAGTTACATCACCAATGCACTGAGTGCTTTAGCCATGCCATGACTGCAACAGCAGTAATGGCATTCACTTATGAAGTTGCTTCATAAATTAATACCTGTAATGTACTTCCACACCATCTACATCTGCCAATTGTAATTCCTTAATAGTTTGTGCCCAGGGAAGCCGTTCCCTTCTCCCCATCCTAGTTACAGCTCTGGAAAAGAAAACGCATGCCACTGATTATTATGGCATTAGGACACTAACTATGCATTTACAAATGACTACGTATCAATGTCTTAGGTTCCCCAGGCTACTACTACTATGCTGGAAGATGTGATTCACTGAGGAAGTTACAACAGTTGTTAATTCATTTCTACCTGCAGCACCAAGCATCTTTGTTCACCTTGACACCTGCATGGCTACATGTCTGGGCTTCCTTAGATGCATTATACAAACTGCACATCAAAGGCAAAATGCACAGAATGTTACTGTGGCAATGCATCATTAGCAACGTACTCAATCTGCAGCATTCAGAATTGTGATTAAGCAACTTAAATATGAGAACGTGCATACAAATTTAAAAAGTAAAGAAAAAACTACTCAATCAGTTAGAAGAAATGTTTTCACAGTAAAGTAATTTTTATTTTACCACTCTAGTTGTGACAGTACAAAATCGAACTCTGGGACAGTTTCAAGATTCTTGTAGCTAAACAAGTGTCAGGTCAGGTACTGCTTTATAAGCTAGAGCAAACCTTTGAAGACAAAATAAAATCTAACTGTGGTGTTTAAATACTTGTATATTTTGTTTGCTGAGTACACTTTTGGTTATAAACTCTGGGCTAAGCCTAAAAACCGTCCAGTATTTTTATTTATTTATTTGCATTTGGTCACTAGGAAGGATCCAACTGGGTCACACAAGACCCTTTTCAAAGAAAAACTACATAAACATATTTAGTTAGAGAAAAATTTACACAGAAATTACAGCACACATTTTGTGAGTACATACAGTAAGTATTTCAAGTACAGTTAATACAGATTTGTAGACTAGATGTCTAGGTATGTGTGACAAGTAGCAGTTGTCAAAGAAGGAAAAGTAAAAAAAGGGGGGGGTGGTTGCAGTGAAGAAGGAAGTAGTTGGGGGTATGCCAGTTCTACAACAGTGGTAAGAGGAGTACACACAAAACAAAGAGATCAAGAGTTAGATGTTGACAGAGAGCCAAAATACTAAAATGTGTAAAATTCTAGAGGATTTAGCTTAAAAGTGGGTGAAGAGGGCATTGCACTGTTAACCAGTAGAAACAGTGCTCCACCCAGTAAGCAACTAGGTAACTGGCTAACTGCCAGTGCAGGGATGAAGAATAGTAGGCAGTGTATGAAATGAACATGGAGTTCCACTTAACCTGGCAGCAGCAGCATTCGGCACCAGGTAAAGTCAACAAAGTCCAATGCAGGAAGATACAGATAAAAGGAATTACAGTTTTCAGGTCATGAAGAAACAAGAGTGTGAACAGCTGTACCAAGGGCTTTTGTTTTCAGAAGTAGATTTTAATTTTTGAGATATTCCTTAAATGGAAAAAAAAGAGGAGGTGGCCACAGCTGATACTTGGCATTACAGAGAATTAACTGTTAAATGTCACCCTCAGACCATATACTTTTCACACAGGATAAACATCACTATCAAAGATTATTCTAGCTTGAAAGACTGAATTTATTAAACTGCAAGCTGTAGAGTGAGCTGTTATATACTCAGCTAAGATGGGTAGAAACATAACCAGGTTTTTACAGTTCATTTCTGGCTAGCAAGTGGATTTTCCAGTTGGAGCAGACAACACTGGTATACAGTCTTGCTTATGTGCCATCTGTTGTGCACCGACAATACCAGACATATGTTCTGACAAAAAAAAATATGCTGGCTGCTTTTATACAAGTGCCAAAATTGTTGACACAGCCTTTTCTGTCTCTTATCAATCAGTACTCTGCTTATCAACACACTGTTATCAGGTCAGGGGGTCCTAGTCACACAGCTTGTGCCAGCTAGTAACTTGACAAGGCATACTTAACAAGACAGAATAAACCTTAACTTAGTCAACATAATAAAGTCACCAGAAAACAAAATAGGTGCAGACAAGTCATCAAGGAAGAAACAGAAAGTGAAATCTAGTACTACAGAAACAAAGTTGTACATATAGTACCAAGATTGTGTCACACAGCTGTTCTGTACAGTCTCCTTTTTCTGTTCCTGTCATCTTCATACTTTGGTAGAATACAAGGTTGTACAGCTACACCATGGCTTTCACGAATGACATTCCCATCAGGTTAGCAAGATCAAAACACATGGACCAACACAATCAAGCCAACATGGCTTCTGATGAAGGTTTTGAAGTACATTTTGTTGGTGGTGTTTTTTAGTTTAACATAATGACATCAGTGGTGAAAGTCCCCACTGGTAATCCAGCTTCTGTAATATTGATGTCTGTGCCTAAGGAAGATGACATGCATACATTAGAAGCCGCTCCCCTCCCTAGTAGAGTAAGCCATGACAGAACCCTTGGTGAACTTGTTGGTGGCTCCAGAATGCAAAGAATTGTTAGTCAAACAATTATAATTATTTGTTGAACAGTCTGATCTCCTAATTTACTAAAGATAGTCAAATATAAATATTCTCTAATCATTTTAAATCGAGTTGCTGGCTACTGAGACTTGTCTGTATATATCAACTGGACACAAGCTGATTTAAGTATATTTTCTGCACTTATTTAAGATTTGAGTGAGTAAATATTGTGTGTCTGAATCTCTGCAGTTAGTTCCCCACCCTGTTTCTTGTTGTGGTGTTAATCTTGGTGGCTTTGGAATTGCCCGCCCCTGCTGTAAATCTCTTTTTGCACACTCCTCCTGGACCCATCTCATTCTCTCACTCAACTGAGTACAGTGAGATCATATTTTGATTTTGGATACTCTTACCAATCCCATCTCCTCTGCGGTGTACAGAGAGAGCACTTGGGAAGGGCATTCCCATATAGTATCTTAATCTGCTCTGTTTCCTCCATCTCAAAAAAAAAAAATTGCACTTCATCTGCCTTACTGTATTTGTGTTTCTTCCTACTTTACCTTATTTTGCTTTTGCCTCTTTTAAAAGTGCTCAATTAAATTTATTCTGCTGCCTTTATTACTGCTTGTTAGTAGCCTGATTAAATTGTAACTGTTATTCTAAGGCCCTTGGTTTAAGCACTTGGGTTTCAAACCAGTTGTTTTACATTAAGAAGGTTTGTGGTCTGCACTGTTGTGGCAGGACAGGTAGCGTACCTTCTAAGTTGGGAACTGCTGATTGAAGGCTCAGTGTCTGTTATTCTAAAAATGTATTAGTTCTAGGTTAAGGACTTGGGCTTCAGGCCAGTTATTTTACATTAAGTAGGTTTGTGGTCTGCACTTTTGTGGGAGGAGAGGCTAGCTTCTGCCCTTCTGAGCTGGGAATTTCTGGTTAAAGGCTTATTGCGCATGCTTACTTGAACTGTTTCTTTCTGAAATCGGTACGCCTTGTTTGCTGTAGCATATACTAGATTCAGGCCGGCTGGATCTAGCTTTGTTTGTATGACTTGTGCACTGACCAAGGTGGTCTTTTTTGGAGAAGGTTTCTCTGTACCCTAGTGGCAGGACTGTGCAGTTAGAACTTGTCTGATTGAAGACTGCTGGAACAAGGCTCAGTTTTAAGTTTTTTAACTGGTTAATTGGGTAAAGTGTTGTTTTGATTGTATCTGCTCTATTTTCTGGAAAAAAAAATATATATCTATATATATATATATATATATATATATATATATATATATATATATATATATATATATATATACTTGATTTGTTTCTTGCCTTTCTGAACTAGTATAGTCCAGTTTTCATGTTATTGCTGAATCCAGGGTTGTGTTACAAGTTTCTGTGTTGCCATACCTTACTTGGATAGAAGGAAGTTTCTCTGTTCACCTGTGAGAGAGGGGAGCTTTAACCAGGCTATCTGTCCCTGGAGGAGTGGTTTCACCCAGACGTTAGTAGTTTATTGGCCTTTTTGGGCTAATTTTGATTGTATCTGCTCTATTTTCTGAAAAAAAATTATATACTTGTTTCCCACCTTTCTGAACTAGTATAGTCCAGTTTTCAGGTTATTGCTGAATCCAGGGCTGTGTTACAAGTTTCTGTGTTGCCATTACCTTACTTGGATAGAATGAAGTTTCTCTGTTCACCTGTAAGAGAGTTTGTGCAGCCTATCTGTCCCTGGAGGAGTGGTTTCAGCCCAGAAGTTAGTAGTTTATTGGCCATTTTGGGCTAATTTCTATCTCTTTCACTTCCCTGCTATAAAAACCTAATTTGCACAGTTTTTACATTTGTATTCCGCTCAGCAAGTGCCTTCCAGGTGTTCTGCAGAGTCTACAGCAGCAGAGAGACAAACGGGTGACTTTGGCGTGATTAAGTATCACTTTTCTGCTTTTCTTGCTGTCTTAACTCTTTCCGCCTAAAACGCCAGTTTTTTTTTTTAGCGAATCTGTGATTTAAAAAGTTTGTTATTGTATACAACTCCACACAGCTCCTCGTGGTGTCCTGCAGAGTGATATAGGCAACAGAGAGACCCAAGAGAGACTTTTCCAGATTTAAGTATTTTTTCTCTGTTATTTTGCTCGGACTGTCTTTTCCCGCCTAAAAAGCGAATTTCTAACTGATCTGTGCTTTAAAAAGTTTAAATTACATTTGCCTTCTGCATTTTTACAGTTTTTGCACTTGTTTTATATCAATTTAAGTCGTTTTTGTACTGTATAACTGTTGTAGGCTACACACTAAAGTGTGCTAGCCTGTTTATAGCATTTAAAGTGTTTTCTGTGTGTTTTTCTGCTGTTTCCTGAAAAAAAAAAAATGAATTCCAGACTGTGGTACAGTTTCCTGTTTTGCCCATATCCTTACTTGGATAGGAGGAAGCTTCTCTGTTCACCAGTGAGAGTGGGGAGCTTTGAGCAGCCTATCTGTCCCTGGAGGAGTGGTCTCAGCCCTGAAACTAGTAGCTTATTGGCCGTTTTGGGTCAATTCCTATCTCTTTCAGCTTCCCTGCTTTAAAACCCGCATATGCGCGGTATGCACCAGTATACAACTCCGCACAGCTCCTCATGGTGTCCTGCAGAGTGATACAGGCAACAGAGACCCAAGAGAGACTTTTCCAGATTTAAGTATTTTTTCTCTGTTTTTTTGCTCCGACTGCCTTTTCCCACCAAAAAAGCGAATTTCTAACTGATCTCTGCTTCAAAAAGTTTAAATTGCATTTGCCTTCTGCTTTTTACAGTTTTTGCACTTGTTTTATATCAATTTAAGTCGTTTTTGTACTGTATAACTGTTGTAGGCTACACACTAAAGTGCGCTAGCCTGTTTATAGCATTTACAGTGTTTTATGTGTGTTTTTCTGCTGGTTCCTGAAAAAAACAAAACAAAACAAAAAAAATTCTCTTTTCCCGCCTTTGCTGAACTAGATTAGTCCAGATTTCAGGTTTTTTTGAATTCTGGACTGTGGTATAGTTTCCTGTGTTGCCCATATCCTTACTTGGTTAGGAGGAAGCTTCTCTGTTCACCAGTGAGAGTGGGGAGCTTTGAGCAGCCTATCTGTCCCTGGAGGAGTGGTCTCAGCCCTGAAACTAGTAGCTTATTGGCAGCTCTGGGTCAATTCCTATCTCTTTCAGTCTCCCTGCTTTTGAACCTGCATTTGTGCAGTTTTACACGATTTTGCGCCTAGCGCAGTGCCGCTTAAACGGGTTTAAACTATTCCCGGCTCCACAAAGTCTGCTCTTCACTTTTTCCCTTAGAACTGTTCTAAATCTCAAAGTAAGCACTCTATTTTCATTCTAAAGCCATGCAGTTTCTCATATAAGTAATCTTATAAGCAAGCACTAATAAACTAAAGCACTACACCCTCTTATACTCCCTTTAAATACTTGGCTCCCTATTGGTCATTTTTGATCAGTCAAAAAGTAGTTCCTTATACTATTCTGGCATGTCCAAAAGTCAGTTTCGGGTTTACTCTCCAGTCCAGCTGGTGAATCTGAGAATCTTGAGGCAATGTTATAACTGCCTTATGTACACAGACCACCCTCTCCTCCTCCCAACAAGCTCAAATATATGTGAGAGATGCAACTATATAGCCAAACTGGAGGCTGAGCTCTCTCAACCCAATACTGGTGCAGTCAGTCAGGAGGAGAAGGTAACCACACACACCACAAATCCAGTCTCACATAGATCTATCACAACAGAAAACCAAACACATAAACACACAAAAACATACTCGGAGGCTCTAAATAAAAATCTGCCCAAGCAGCAGAGACCTCCAAAGCAGACATCCAAGCAACTGCTACCCCACAACAATACCCACGTATCACATAGTTCACAAAGTCAGTGTGCCACACAGTCACAGCCCTTAAGGCTAAACAACACACCTAATACACTTGTAATAGGTGACTCTATTGTCAGACAAACTGACGTCCCACTCACCAGGCTGAACAAGGAGAAGGTCACTGTAAGCTGCCTGTCGGGTGCCAGGATCCGCCACATAACACAAGCACTCAGGTCACTCCAAAGCAAGTACAAATATGACTCCATCATTGTCCATGCTGGTGTGAATGACCTGAGACGTACCTCCCTGGACTACATGAAAAGAGACATAGAGGAGCTCTCCGATCATGTAGCCCAGGCCGGTATGACCCTGACCTTGAGTAGCATCTTACCCTCACCAAGAATGATGCCACAGTATAAAGACAAAATGATCAATTTTAACAATTGGCTAAAGTATTGGTGTCATTCAAAGAGGATCCAGTGTCTGTCAGCCTGGGATGACATGCTCGACAAGCCACGTTGCTTCGCTAGGGACGGCTTGTACCTGTCACCCCTGGGCTTTCGAATACTGGCTAAGGCTCTTGCCACCCCCATAGTGCCTTTTTAGGCAAGGCTCAAAAGACAAACCCACCTCCATAGACAACACAAAGAAAAAGAAACTAAGGGTAATGCTGCTCAACGCCAGACGTCTAAACCTCAAGATGCACGCACTCGAGGCTCTCCTCAGTATGGAGAATATCGATATCTGTGCAGTAACAGAAACCTGGTTCAAGGCTCCCGAGAGCACCCCAGCACTACCAGGTTATACCTCATACCATGCTTTTCAGCCCCAAAACTCAGACCGAACCACAAAAGGAGGGGGAGTATCCACATTCATCAAAGATACCCACACCTCCAGGTTAGTGGCACTGCATGAAGCATCGGAGACCATCCATGTGCAACTAACAGTGGGCAAAACTGCCTTTCAGTTTGTAGCCTGCTACAGACCACCCTCCCAAACTCAGGAACCCCACTAGGCTTTCCTGAGAACACTGGAGAAAATGAAGGTCTCTCCAAACACCATTATATTGGGTGACTTCAACTACCCAAACATAGACTAGGAGCACTACTCAAGCCCCAACATCCTCGCCCACCGGTTCCTAGAATTTATAAACTCAAATGCTATGGAACAACTGGTCACCACTCCCACAAGAGGGGAAAACATATTGGACCTGATCATCACCAACATATGGACTCTATGTTCCATACCAGAGGTATACCCCTCATTGGTAAGATCTGACCATAAATTAATCTCACTGGACATCCATATCCCGTCCCCACCCCTAGCCAAGGAAGCCACGGTGAAGAACTTCTCAAAAGCAAACTTCACACTTCTCAAAACCGAGGTGGAATCCTTCAAAGCCCCCGGGACAGTGGAAAATACAGCCCAAACCACAGAATCCTTTACAAACGCTTTCTATGGACACCTACAGGAATGCATGGATCGCGCTATCCCAAATAAAACCAAGACTCATTCCTCCAAAGGCAGGAGACCTGTCTGGTGGACCCCAGCCATAAATAAGCTATACAACAGAAGGAGGAAGCTACTACATGACAGAGCAAAATCCCAAAAAGGGAAGGCATCTCTGATCAGTACTAGCAAGAAACTACGATCCCTCATAAAATCATCAAAGGCCAGCTTCGAAATAAAAATTGCACAAGATGCTAAAGATAATCACAAGGCCTTCTTTAGTTATGTCAGGAACCTGGGTGGCAACTCCCAGATATGCTCTGAGTTAGTTCAAAATGACAAAAAATACACTGAACCCACAGACATTGCCAACATCCTGGCAGACAGGTTCAGTGCAAACTTTTCCCCCCCAAAAGAGCAAATGTCTATCCCAACAGAGTGTAGCCTCCCTGACATCACAGATGGACAGGTGAGAGCTGCCCTCTCCAAAGCAAAAAACACAGCATCAATGGGACCAGATGGTGTCCCGGGCTGCGTCTTACACGAACTCCAAGAAGAACTGAACCCTCACATAAAGTCAATGTTCAATCTCAGCCTTACTATAGGATATGTACCCAAGGAAAGGCGTACAGCAACAGTGGTCCCACTCCACAAAGGTGGTGCCACAACGGACCCCGGAAACTATCGCCCTATAAGCCTGACTAGCCTGGTCTGCAAAGCTATGGAGCGTATCATCATGAAACTCATAAACAAAGACATTGGGAACCTCCAAACACTGGATCCTACCCAATTCGGCTTTGTTAAGGGCAGATCTTGCCTCTTGAACTTGGTCGACTTCTTTGAAACAGTCACCAAGGCCACAGATGAAGGGAAGGTAGTCCACACAGCCTACCTGGACCTCGCAAAAGCCTTTGACACAATACCCCACTCGGGCATCATAAATAAGCTCACCAGCTTAAATATCAACCCCTATGTCACAAGATGGGTTGAAAACTGGCTCAAGGATAGAACCCACATGGTCAGAATTGCAGGTGCCATGTCAGACTCTAAACCAGTTACAAGTGGCGTCCCACAAGGCTCTGTCCTGGGACCTCTCTTGTTCGGTATATATTTCTCTGAGGTACAGGCTAACATGGGAGAACTATGGCTGACCAAGTTTGCAGATGACTGCAAACTGGGTGCCATAATCGACTCGCCGACTGACACAAGCAAGCTTCAAAAAGGTCTCACAGAGACGGATAGCTGGTGCCAGAGCCATGGCCTAAAGCTAAATGCCAAAAAGTGCATAGTCATCCCCTTTGGGAAAAACAAAGTGCCCACAAATTACCACATAGGTGGTAATCCATTAAGTATGGAAGAAGTAATTAGGGATTTGGGGACCCAAGTAGATAGCAATCTTTCCTTTGACAATCACGTTGCCAAAGTGGTTAGAAAGACCTTCTATATAGCCCACCTTATCACAAAAGGGTTTACATCTAGATTAAGAGAGGTCATTGTGCCCCTCTACTCATCACTCATCAGGCCCATAATTGAATACAATGCCCCATTTGGGATGTACCTTACCCGACACCTGCAGCAACTGGAAAGACCCCAAAAGTACCTCACCAAGAGGATCAAGGGACTCAAACAGATGCCCTACGCAGTTAGGCTAAAGAATCTCCAGCTCTACTCAGTTGCTTACTGCCTACTCAGAGGCGATCTGTGCCTGACGTATAAAGCCATGTCCAACCCAGAATTAATGGACATGCTCCACCTCAGGAAATCCAAATCCCTTAGAGCTACACGCTCCAGGGACTTAAACCTCAGCACAGAAATAAATAGGACATGCTGGAGGGACAGATTCATATCCCAGAGGCTCCCCTCACTCTGGAACAAAATCCCAATCCATGTTAGGCAGAGTCCCTCAATGACCCTCTTCAAGATAAATCTTGACGAGTGGATGGGAGATCGTAGGTTTACCCCTGGGATCTCTTCTGTGTCCCTACTAGACAGAGGCACAGTAAACTAATCTCAAAAGGGCTATCTTCTGTGACCTACTATACAGAGGCACAGTCAACTAATCTAAAAGGGTGGCGAAAGCCAAACACACTCTGGCTAGGCTTATAAATGCCCTAGGGCAGATAGCCTAGTATCAACTATGAACATGTTTGGGGTAGTTCAAATGCATCACCACCTGTTCTATATCCTAAGGATGGTGAACAGCGAAGTAACTGAAATTTTTGATTAAGAAATGTCATCCATCACATCAACAACAAAAAATGGTTAATAGATAAGGCTATCTACTCCTGACAGAAAAAACATATAAGGAAGCACACATCAAGGCTTGCAACTTGGATATCTTCCTGGCTGAACTAACTGCTAACACCTTCCAGTACAGGAACTTAAGAAATGGAATAGGTGGCTCAAAGGGAGGTTTGGCTCGTCGTCCCAAAATAAAATAAGGCCTCAAAGGGAGAAGTTTCTCTTTGAGGCTTTAAATGTAGTACCCTCTTCTTAAAGATTTAACTACATGCCTAATTGCTGAGGAAGGCTCCCAAGGGAGAGTCTGATAAAGTAGATCCAGCAGGGATATATGACAAAGACTTCTCAAAGACGGATTAAGCACATTGTCCTAATAACCTACATACATTTTGCTGTAATTCTCCTCCAATAGGACAGCATTGCTAAAGCTGCTGCTTACGCCTCTGACTTCTATTCCATCTTAAGTAATTGTATTGATAAGACAGTCTCTAGCTGCAACTATAAAAAGTTTAAAAACAACTCCCTATGTGGAGTACCCATATTCAAAAAGATACAAAAAAAAAAAAAAAAAAGAAATTGTTTAATGCTTATAAGAAATCTCATTCTATCTACCTTTAGAGCACACTTAAGCCAGTAAAAAGCTTAAGGGCACCATTAAAATGCTCAGATCTGAGTATGAATTTAAAACTACTAATACCAAAACATAACTACAAATCTTTTTTTTGACTATGTTAGGAAGTTAAGAATGAAAACACAGCAATGTTCAGAGCAAGTCCACAATAATATTACATACACTGACCGAAAGGAAATGGCTAATATTCTAACTTACAAATACAGTGCATATTTTACTCCACCCACAATTATAGCTATTCCACAATCCCAAGTAAGCACATCCACTGGTTTCATTCTTGAAGTCTGGAGAAAAAAATCCCACAGTAATAACATTAAACAAGGGTGACCCAACCACATACCCTGGTTACTACAGACTTATTAGTCTCACTACGTCTTATGAAAGGATATGGAGCATGTTATCTCACATTTTGTTAATAAGGGCATTGAAGATAGATGGTATCTATTCTAAAAGTGCATTCATGAAGGTAACAGCATATAATGACTGCATGAGCTGTGCATACCGTGTGACTTACCACAGCTAAACTTTTTCTCAGCCATGCATTACAATACCTGGTATAGAGACTAAGTGGGAAGAACAAGAGGTCACAAGTGTTGATGGCCAAGAAGACCTTATAAACAAAAGCAGCTTTAGTAACCACCAAGGTAAATTTGGGCTGGATTGGTAAAAAGATGCAGCATGGGAAACATGGTATGTCTACTGTTGAATAAAGATTTACTTAAGTACTTAACAGGACTGTTTTTTTTTCCTCTGGTAAAAATACTTTACTTTTGCTAAGTTAGCCAGGACATTTTGTACAGTTTTCCTTATTCCTAATCTGAAAATGGAAGGGCAGAAATGCTGAAAACCACTGCAAAATCCTGGTAGCAAATAAAGACACAAAAAGACAGAAAGAATGTCTGCAAACATGAAAAATGTTGCATAACTTCAGCATTTCACTATGTTTTTATCACACTTAATAAAAATGATGTCCCCACTTAACATGTAAAATGTACTAATTATTGTTATCTTGCCTGTCTGGAAAAGTTTTGCCACACTCCATTAAGACTGAGAGACTAGGGAATTTTACCAGCAGAACAATCCAATTTTCACTTCACTATGGCAGGTGTAAAGAACAGCTATAGTGTCAGTCAATTTAATCAGAAGAAATTCTGTCAAAAATCATTCAGCAAAAGTTGGGATTTTGTTTGCATTTATAATGTAGCATATTTACAGTGGAGAACAATAAACTTAAGAATTCATAGTTAGTAGGACTGCTAATCTAGCAAAAGGAGTTAAAAACTGCATTAAATAATATGGTACAAAGCAAAAAAAAATTTGTTCTCAACCCAAGAATAAAACATTATTACCAAGACTACACTTACTCCTGGCAACTAGCAATAACATAGAATGTGTAGGTCTGAAAGACTGTAGTCACCTATACTCCGGTGTACATCTAACTTTTAACTTGTAACTAACTAAATACTTGCACTATTAGGAACACATTTAGCAGAAACAAAAAGTAACTTGGCACAATTGTTCCTATTTGTTAATGATCACAATTACATGAAGAGTGCTCTTGTCAATGCCCCTTTGCAAATCTCATCCCACTCAAAATACAGCTCTATGCCCCAGAAGACCTGGTTTGATGACAAACTCTGATCCTGGAGAAGTTGGTCAGGGAGGAAAGAGTAAGCGGCCAATGCCATCTAACCTATCCAAAAGGGAGGGTGCTACAACAGTCCCACCACAATAGCTTCATCTCAAAAGGCCCAGGACTGTAGTACTTGGAACTAGAGACTCTGGGGAGTGCATGTCTACCAAGGAGTGCTCATGCTAACTGGATTCACAGACATTTGGAAACAAATACTTTTACTGGGTTCAGCATAGTGATACACATTTCAACCAACAAAAAGAGGTGGTGTTAGCATTCAAAAAATGTTCCCATTCCTGTTGAATGAAGACTAGAAAACCCAGCTCTTGCTTCCCTAACCTGGTACTCTAGGATTGGGAAGAAGAAATAACCACATGAAGATAGGGTTTGATGGTTATGTGCTGGATGAGGCCAAATAAAACAAACACACACGACCCAATAATTACATTACCACCCCACCGCTATTGTCTGCTTGAAGACTACAGTACCTCTAAAGACTTTGGTCTCTAATTTATCCACACGAACTACACAGAAAACTATGACAATAAAATGAGATACTTAATTTACGGAGTCTGACCAAAGGAGGACTGTGTACACAACATTTTTTTTTTGCACAGAAATCTACATTAGTGCAACCAAATATAAACTGCAAGATGACACGTTATGTAACAAAAATATTAACTGTTACTTACATTCCAAGTTCTCGATATACAGGTTTTCAAACTCTCGCTCAATCTGCCCAAATAGGTCCAGCAGTGTATTTCGGACAGGCACTGGCAGTTTTGAATCCTTTAAGTAAACAGGAAAACTAGATTACTACTGTAAACGCAAAGATAACTGGTATCAATATGTTCACAAATGTGTATGGAAAGTAACTTGCAACTGCCTTTAACAATAATCAGAAATGCTGCAAAACAAATATACTTTGTAATTCAGTAAATAACATGAAACATTGCACATAACGTGTTCGAATGCTATCTAACTAACCAACACATCATGTTAAAATTCTTTCCTCTCTCTCTCTCTCTCTCTCTCCATTAGCCAATCTAAAGCAAGATGTTCCACAAGAGTCCATTCTTGCCCCACTCCTCTTCTCCATATATATCAACAAACTGCACCTGGATGGTCCTCCTCTCCCACTCTTACTATGTGCTGATCACATAGTACAACACTGCTCAAATAAATTCCTCACAGCTTAACAAAAACAACTTCATTCGGACTTCTTCTATCTGATTCACTGGATCAGTAATAATAAATGTACACTCAGTTCACTCAAAACAAATACCATGGTCTTTAGCACAAAATAAAAACTAAGTTAAACTACCTCCACAAATGACTGACCACAGCAGTGCTGAAAAGACCAACTTATTTAAATATAGGGTACTCTCAGCAAGATCCTTTTCTCAGCTTCTCCCTACACAGACATACAAGAAAGAAAACACACTCACTACTTTTCCGGGCTAACAAAAATCACCTGCTTCCTTTCAAACCCCTCTGGAAAAACACTGGAAGAGGCATTTTACTATCTCAACTAGAATACAGACTTCCCTTTAGAGCATATGCCTCAAAATAAAATCAAACACACAAATACTCACCAATAAAATATGCAGGTTCAACACATATTCACAACAGGAAAACTGCAAAACACTACTAAAAGCAAAATAGCTTCCTGTAAAACAAAGGGTAGACCTTCCTGGATCACAACTGTTCAAACTACTATAAACCAAACTTCCCTCCGCTACTTTCCAGATAAATATGAGACTCCCCAACCTACAAACTTTGAAAACTTGACATTTTGCAACTTCATTACAGAACCTTTAAACTACATTTCAATGCACAAATCACTACTACTCTGTTCTAGATCCCAACATTTAGAAATTCATACTAACCTCTCTTACTCAAAATTCATTTCTCAGAAAAAAATGATATTCCTGAAAATGGTAAAATGCCAGTGTTATTATCAAATGACTCAACCTAATCAAGCCCTTAATTCCCACTAACGCATTCCCTATTCCCTCTACTTTGATTATTCTGCACTTAAAACTCGCCATACTAATCCACTGTGACTCTAGGTCTGCATTGTAAGCAATCTCAGTCATTTTTATAACATTCTATTAAGAGATGTATTAATTTGTTTACAACTGTATGCAGTAATGCAATGCATGTTTTATAAACCTGCTCACCTGTCTCTGACACTGCATATGTATGTTTAGCACTATTACTGTGTAAACACCGAAAGTGTGATAAGAAACTTAGGGACACAAGTGGACAGTGGTCTCAACTTCGATAACCACATTGCCACAACAGTCAGGAAATCCTTCTATGTGGCACACCTCATCACTAAGGGCTTTCATCCAGAAAAAAGGAGGTCACTGTCCCACTGTACTCATCCCTCATTAGACCCATTATAGAATATAATGCCAAATTCGGTATGTACCTCCCAAGACATCTCCAACAACTTGAAAGGCAGCAGAAATACCTCACTAAAAGAATCACAGGCCTAAAGCAGATGCCATATGCTGACCGTCTAAAAAAAACTCCACCTATACTCTGTCGTATATCGTCTACTCAGAGGCAATCTCTGCTTAACATACAAGGCCATGTCAAACCCAGAGCTGTTGGACATGGTACACTTAAAAAAAATCCCAATCCCTCAGAGAGACATGCTCCAGGGATGTAAACCTTGTCATCACAATGAACAAAACATGCTGGAGGGATAGGTTCCTGACCCAGAGACTCCCCAGACTCTGGAATAAACTGCCCATACATGTCAGAGTGCCTCTTTGGCCCTCTTCAAAAAGAACCTTGATGATTGGATGGGAGGTAGGAATTTCACCCCAGGGATCACATCAGTCACCCTGCTAGACAGGGGTCCAGGGAAGTAAATTCTGTGGGAAGAAATAGCCAGGGAATTGTTATGGCTAGGTTTGTATAGCGAAGAAATAAACAAGTCCGGCACCACAGGACCCGGAAAATCGGTAACAAATATAACTGGAACACAATGCGTGCTGAATCCCAAAACGATGTAACTGTTGTAACAAAGCTTTTATTAGAACCAACGTAAACCTAAAAGCTTTGTTACAACAGTTACATTGTTTTGGGATTCAGCACGCATTATGTTCCAGTTATATTTGTTACCGATTTTCCGGGTCATGTGGTGCCGGACTTGTTTATTTCTTCGCTTGGACTTGTCTTTTTTTGATTTAGTTACTAGGCTTGTATAGCCCCTAGGGCCGATAGCCTAGTACCATCCTATGAACCTAAACCTATGAACTGCTGTATATTCTCGACAAGTGCATTATTATAAATACTTTATAATTGTCAAAACTTTAATGCCTTCCCAGACTGAGACTGAAACTGGTCATTTGTTTTCACTTTTCTATCCTGGTTCAACACAGACACACACACATACAATATACATATATTTATGTGTGTCCACTCAAACTCTCAAGAGTTCAAGCTCTTGAATGGTCAACTGAAGAGTTTGAAAATT
Source organism: Protopterus annectens (assembly GCF_019279795.1). Taxonomy (NCBI): domain Eukaryota; kingdom Metazoa; phylum Chordata; order Ceratodontiformes; family Protopteridae; genus Protopterus; species Protopterus annectens. The sequence goes on from NC_056731.1 coordinate 187,207,662, forward strand.
AACTTTTTGAACGTTGCCACTGTTTAGGTGCAACAGACTGTGGTACTGTGGTACAGTGGGAATTGGGGAATTTGCCCTTTCTCCACTGTAGTGCAATCTCAGAGATGATATGTGTACATACAATTGAGCTCGGGGTGTGGGAGGTGCAGGGGTGCTTGCCCCCTACAAAAAAAGTTTTGTTTGTTTTTTTTTTGTTTTGCTTCAAATCTCAAATCTCTGTGATTCAAAGTACTGTGCATTCAAATCTTTGTGATTCGAACAGTTATGGAGTGTGTCTTAGCATTCAAACGTTTGACAGTTTGAATAGGTTCATAGGTTCGTACTAGGCTATCTGCCCTAAGGCATTTATAAGCCTAGCCAGAGTGTATGTGGCTTACACCACCCCTTAGGATGAGAATACTACGCCCTTTTAGGGTTTAGTTTACTATGCCTCTGTCTAGTAGTGACACAGAGATGACCCCGGGTAAACCTACGATCTCCCATCCACTGCCGAGATTTCTCTTGAATAGAGTCAGTGAGGGCTCTGCCTAACATGCACTGGGATTCTGTTCCAGAGTGTAGGGAGCCTCTGGGTTATGAATCTGTCCCTCCAGCACGTCCTATTTATTTCTGTGTTGAGGTTTAAGTCACTTGTTCTCATGGCTCTGATGGATTTGGATTTTCTGAGGTGGAGCATGTCCATTAATTCAGGATTGGACATGGCCTTGTACGGCAGGCACAGATCACCTCTGAGTAGGCGGTATGCGACTGAATAGAGCTGGAGTTTTTGCAGTCGGGCAGCATATGACATATGTTTAAGACCCTTTATCCTCTTGGTGAGGAACTTTTGGGGTCTTTCCAACTGCTGCAGGTGTCGGGTGAGATACATCCCAAATGGGGCATTGTACTCAATCATTGGCCTGATAAGAGAAGAGTACAGGGACACAATGACCTCTCTTGATCTAGATGTGAAACCCTTCATGATAAGGTGGGCAATATAGAAGGTCTTCCTAACCACTTTGGCAATGTGAGTGTCAAATGAGAGGTTACTGTCAACCTGGGTCCCTGATTACCTCTTCCGTACTTAATGGATTACCGCCTATGTGGTAATTTGTCGGTACCTTGTTTTTCCCAAAGGGTATGACTATACATTTTTGGCGTTCAGCTTAAGGCCATGGCTCTGGCACCAATTATCCGTTTCTATGAGGCCTCTCTGAAGGATGTTTGTGTCCGCTGGAGTATCAATTATGGCGCCCAGTTTGCAGTCATCTGCGAACTTTGTCAGCCACAATCCTCCTATGTTTGCCTGTACCTCGGAAAAATAAATGCCAAACAAGAGGGGTCCCAGGACTGAGCCCTGTGGGACACCACTTGTGACTGGCTTAGAGTCTGACATAGCTCCAGCAACTCTGACCCTGTGGGTTCTGTCCTTGAGCCAGTTTGCAACCCATCTTGTGACATATGGGTTTACATTTAAGCTGGTGAGTTTGTCTATGATGCCCGAGTGGGGTATTGTGTCAAAGGCTTTTGCAAGGTCAAGGTAGGCTGTGTGAACTGCCTTACCCTCATCAATGGCCTTAGTGACTGTTTCAAAAAGTCGACACAAGTTCAAAAGGCAGGATCTGCCCTTGACAAAGCCAAATTGGGTAGGATCCAATGTCTGTAGGTCCCCAATGTCTTTGTTTATGAGTTCCATAATGATCCTCTCCATAGCTTTGCAGACCAGGCTCGCAAGCTTATGGGGCGTATTTTTCAGGGTCCCATAGAAGCACCGCTTTTTGAAGTGGGACCACTGTTGCCGTGACGCCACTCTTTGGGTATGTATCCTGTAGTAAGGCTAAGATTAAACAGCAGCCTTATGTGTGGGTTTAGTTCCTCTTGGAGTTCATGTAGCACACAGCCCGGGACACCATCCGGTCCCATTGATGCTGTGTTTTTAGCTTTAGAGAGGGCTTTTCACCTGAGCATCTGAGATGTTAGGGAGGCTACACTCTGCTGGGATAGTTATTTCTCTCTCTGGGGGGGAGGGGAAGGAGAAATTTGCACTGAACCTGTCTGCCAGAATGTTGGCAATGTCAGTGGGTTCAGTGTATTTTGTGTCATTTTGGACTAACTCTGAACATATCTGGGAGTTTCCACCCAGGTTTCTAACATAGCTAAAGAAGGCCTTGTGATTGTCTCTCGTGTCTTTTGCGATTTTTCTCTCAAAGTTGGCCTTGGATGATTTTATGAGTGATCGTTTTTTGCTACTACTGATCAGAGACGCCTTCCCTTTTAGGGATTTTGCTCTGTCATGTAGTAGCTTCCTCCTCCTGTTGTAAAGTTTGTTTATGGCTGGGGTCCACCAGACCGGCCTGCCTTTGGGGAATGGGTCTTGGTTTTATTTGGGATTGCATGATCCATGCATTCTTGAAGGTGCCCATAGAAGGCAGTTGCAAAGGATTCAGCAGTGTGGGTTGTGGTTTCCACTGGCCCAGGGGCCTTGAAGGATACCACTTCAGTCTTAAGAAGTGTGAAGTTTGCTTTTGAGAAGTTCTTCACTGTGGTCTTTTGTGCAGGGGTGGGGCGGATGTGGATTTCCAGTGAGATTAATTTATGGTCTGATCTTACCAAAGAGGATATACTTTCGGTGTGGAGCATTTTGTCCCCATGTTTGTGATGATCAGGTCTAGTATATTGTCTCCTCTTGTGGGAATGGTGACTAGTTGTTCCACTGCATTTGAGTTTATGAATTCTAGGAACCTTTGGGCTAGGGTGTTGGGGCTTGAGTAATGTTCCCAGTCTATGTTTGGGTAGTTGAAGTCTCCCAAAATTATGGTATTTGGAGAGACATTCATACTCTCCAGTGTCTTCAGGAAGGCTGTGTGGGGTTCCTGAGTTTGAGAGGGTGGTCTGTAGCATGCTACAAACTGTAAGGCAGCTTTGCCTATGGTTAGTTGCACCTGGATAGTCTCCGATGCTGCCACTAACCTGGAGGTGTGGGTATCTTTGATGAAAATGGATACTCCTCCTTTTGTGGTTCGGTCCAAGTTTTGGGGCCGGAAAGCATGATATGAGGTAAAACCTGATAGTGCTGGGGTGCTCTCAGGAGCCTTGAACCAGGTTTCAGTCACTGCACAGACATCGATGTTCTCCATACTGAGGAGGGCTTCGAGGGCATGCATCTTGAGGTTTAGACTTCTGGCATTGAGCAGCATTACCCTTAGTTTTTTTCCACTTGTGTATTCTAGGGAGGTAGGTTTGTCATTTGAGCCTTGCCTAAAAAAGGCACTATGGGGTGGCAAGAGCCTTGGCCCAATCCGGAAGCCCAGGGGTGACAGGTGCAAGCCATCCCTCATAAGCATTGTTGTTTCAAGCATGTCATCCCAAGCAGACAGACATTGGATCCCCTTAGAATGACACCAGTAATTAAGCCAATTGTTAAAACTGATCATTTTGTCTTTGTACTGTGGCATCATTCTTGGTGAGGGTAAGATGCTGCTCAGGGTCAGGTCATACCCGCCCTGGGCTACATAATCAGAGAGCCTCTCTCTCTCTTTTCATGTAGTCCAGGGAGGTCAGGTCGCTCACACACGGCATGTACAATGACTGAGTCATATTTGTACTTGCTGTAGAGTGACCTGAGTGCTTGTGTTATGTGGCGGATTCTAGCTCCCGACAGGCAGCTTACTGTGACCTTTTCCTTGTTCAGTCTGGTGAGCGGGACGTCAGTGTGTCTGACTATGGAGTCACCTATTACAAGTGTGTCTGGCATGTTGTTTGGCCTTAAGGGCTGTGACTGTTTAGCACACTGACTTTGTGGGAATGTCTGTCATGCACTCATACGTATATGAATGATGTATGGGTATGTATGTATGTGTGCATTATACAGAAATATATGCAGAAATGCAACTTCACAACTCACTGTAGGTGGTCTTTTGACTTAAACTACAATACTTTCAATCACATGAGAAGTACAGCAATATATGTCACTACAGCTCAGCAATAAATGAGTTACTAAAGTCATTTAAAAATTAAAATGAACAGAATAGCGGCACTTACACTGCTGCAATGTGACATTAACATAATGTCTTGGAGACAGTATGAGCTACAAAGCATATCTGAGTTAAACCTTCTTTATATATTTGTTTGCATGAAACAAAGTACTATTCTGTAATCAATGCCAAGCTGATTATTTAACTTACTTTTTTCCTAAAAAAATTCCTAAATGAAAATACAGCTCAGTATATAATGTGTTAATTCTCAAAGTGGGAAGCACTGTAGTTTTGTAGTTAAGATCTCTGCCTCATAATCTCTAATAACTGCCTGTATGGAGTATGTATGCCGTCCCAGAGTCTGCACATTTCTTCTCTGGGTAGGGTCGATCTTCCAAAAACATGGCTATTCAAGTACACACAGACACACAGTGTGTGTGTGTGTGTTGCATTTATCCTTGCTCTTTTGTCAAGGGTCATGGCTGAAAAGAGTCCATGGTGGGCCATTTCACTTAGTTAGTTAAAGCTTAATAAATTGAAAATTAATTTTATATGTATACATCTTATACTAGAGACTCTAGTCCCTCAGGAAAAAAGGAAATAGGTGGAGTCAAAGAATAGTGGCACCATCTCAAGACAGTGTGCGTGCGTGTATGCACATGCTCGTGCACTTGTATGAAGTTCCAGTGGTGCAAAAGGAAGCAAAGTCACCTTTTGTGAAGCAGGTTGAGGGTTCGATTCCCACACCAGGCAGGTGGGTTGCAGACACTGCACTCCTGGGTGTGTCATCCTTCAAATGAGGCATTAAACTGATGTAAGATCAAACATCTATCAAAAAAAGGGAGTGGGGGGGGGGGAGTTCCCCAATGCCCTGACCAAACTTCCCCTAGATGTATAAATACTGCCTGGGTCTCCTCTGAAAAGAGGCCACTAGCCAAGTGGGGTTAACCCAGTCAACAATGTCTAAACAAAATAAAGGTGATTATCAGGATAGAGCAAGTGACCAAGTCTGGTATGGGAGAAAGGTACATAAGGAAATCTGATGGTGAAACACAGAAGTCCTAGAAGTTAACAAAAGATTGAAAGTGTGCAGGAAAAAGTGGCAGACAGTTGGACCAGGCTAAGGAGGAATACTGTTTGACTAAAACAGCAGCTAACAGGGCAGCCACAACAGCATAGCACAAAGCATCAGAGGCACCAACCCATCTCTTGGAAGGTGACTCGGTGGATGGCACAAAGAAACTATCAGGCTGCAAGGGAAAGACAACAATAAAAAAGTCAAAACACCATTCATAAGAGATGCCAGCAGCAACCTGCGCACTAGTCTACAGGACATCAAAGTCAGACAGAAGGAGTACTTCAGCTTCTGAATGAAGAAAACCCCACTAAAGCTGTACCACCCCATACATAGTCTACAGTGAGAGAGGAAGAAGAGATCACTGTAGAAAAGGTAACAACAGAACATAGAAAATTAAGTCCGAGAAAGCAGCAGGCTCAGATGAGGTTAGAGCAGATATAATCAAGATGTCGAGGGTGCTACAGAAGGAATGGCTCCCAGGGGTACTTTAAGCATTATGAAGAGAAAGGCATATCCCAAATGCCTGGAGAATAAACATCTTAGAGCCAGTGCACAAGAACAAAGGTGAAATTGGGGGGGGGGTCCTAAATGAAAAAAAAAACAGCACTGGTAGAGTTTTTAATAGAATCTAAAAGAGAAGCTGCCATTAAAAAAGGAATATTTAGTAGAGCATATAAAATATTCCATGATAACTATAAGACTCAATCAGAGGAGGTTAGGAAGGGCCAGGAAGAGAAATTAGTTAAGCAAGTCACAAAGAAACAATGGGGGGATATCTGTATGTCTCCCAATTATACAACAAAATCTAGATGATTTTGGACCTTTGCCAGAAAGTGCTTACATAGGTGTTTTTACACCCCAATCACACTTCAAAGAATTATTCCTCAAGTAGACGGCAAATGTTGGAGGTGTGATGGGGCAGAAAGAGGTGACTAGGAACATATTTTCTGGAAGTGTAATGAGTTGGTAGACTCCCTGCAGACTGCTCTTTTGGAGATGCTGGATGAGCAAGTTGGAGTGACTGGGGAAATTAGTTTTTGAGCTATGATACAAACTCAGAATTGGCTAGACACAGTAAGACCTTGCTGAGTCTAATTATATTGGCTGCCAAAAAGCAATTACTAGAAAATGGACATCAAAGTCTAAACCAACTTTACTAGAAGTAGTGAAGATAGTAACAGAGTTAAAACAACTGGAACTGGGATCTTTAGAAAACAGTAGGATTAAATTACATAGGAAAAATGGGAACTGTGGGCTCAATACATGCAGAGGAGCAACCAGGTTTAAAAGAAGGCAGGATTTAAATGAGTTATGTAATGGCTGACTAACAATGACTAGAAATGTTAAAAGTGAAGTATAATGTTTTCAGCTACAGTTGTGTCGGCACAGTTTGGAATGCATAATGTTTGCAACTGAGATTCTGTCGCTATGGTTTACTGTCATTTATACAAATGTCAACATGGCCTATGTCATACATGATAATTTAAAAAAGGCGTTTCTTTTTTTAAAAAAAGGGCTATAAACAAGCATGGGAACAATGACAAAAAAAAAAGAACAAATGGGACATTCACAACTATCGGCAGCATAGAGACATCAAACTAGTGCTGCACTGCATGAAAGTGCCGGACAGGATGACTAACAAATGAATACACAGAGGAGTAGAATGTAAGAAGGGAGAGGAGAAGTTTGGATTTAGATCAGGATGCAGCACAACTGATCCGATGCTTGCAGTGAGATGGATAATGCAGAAGAATCTAGAAATGAGGAAGAAGTCCACTTGGGATTACTAGACTTTGGGGAAAAGCACGAATCAAGGTCCAAAGAAAGCCAATTTGGGGCAGTTCAGTGATTGTTCAAAGTCCCTTAAACACTGGCTGAATTGAGGGCCACGATGGTGCAGCGGTTAGCATTATCACCTCAGAGCAAGAGGTTCTCCGGTTCGATTCTTGGCTGGAGCGCCTTCTGTGGGGAGTCTGCGTGTCCTCCCTGCGGTCGAGTGAATTTAAAGACATACAGGTAGGTGTGAGCATGTGTGAGCATGCCTTCTTTGAAGGTTAGGCTGGCAACTCGACACCATAAAAATTCACTGCTAATCATTAGCGGACCGGAGTTCCCCTGTGGCTACCCCTAACCGGGAAAAGCCAAAAGCCAATTTTTTAGTAATGGCTATGTACAAGGACCAAATGACTGAAGTGTGAACAGTGTTCAGACTCGCACAGGGGATTCCAGTAGGAGTGGGGCTGCATCAGGGATCAGCTCTGAACTCACTACTGCTCACATTGGTGATGGACTACAATAGCAAACTGCTTGAGGGGACAGATCCACAAAGATGTATGCAGACAATGTGCCACTGCAAGCAGACTCTGAACAGGAACTTCAGCAACTGATAGGAATGCGAAACTGAAGGCATACGGGAAGAAACAGAGTATAGATGAGGGAAATCAGAAGCTGAAAACAGAGATAAAATGGAAATTAGTGTAGCATCTGTGAGAGATGGCTGATGAAAAAAGAAGTCTGAATGAGGAGGTCAAAGCCTGAATCAGAGTGGCTGCAACCAACTAGCACAAACTGTCAAGGGAAGTGTGTGATAGAAGAATACTAAAGAAGCTGAAAAGTAAGGTGTACAAAATAGTGATGTAACCTGTACTTCTGTTTCTTATAGATACGTGGGCAGTGAAGGCAAAGCGGATGAGGAATCTAGAGGTTGCAAAGATGAAGTCCCTGAGACAGGGGAAGTAGGAAGCACACTGTGGGAGAGATGAAGAAATGATGACATCAGGGGAAAAGCCAAACTACATCGAATAGCAGAGAAAGTCAAAAAGAAGATTATGCTGGTTCAGGCACATGTACAGGAAAGCAGAAGACAATCTGATGAAGCCAATTTGGGAGAAACAGAAAGACGGCATGAGGAGAAGAGGATGTCCAGCAAAGAAATGGATGGACTGTATAACAGAAGACATGCAACAGTCAGGCATGACTGTCAAGGAAGGAAGAGAGTGACACTGAGAAGAGAGAGGGAGCAACAACTGACATAACATAAAATGGGGAAAAGGGGGCTTATGGTGATGCAATGAGTTGTTTTTCAGACCACAGACATTTCTGGGTGTGTGCCAACATGACTGTGAACTTACTGCTGGACATTTTTGTGGGCCGCAGAGAAAGCTTTTGGCCATTTTAGGCATGAGTTTGTAAGAAGAATGGTAAGTTCTGGTCAGTTAAAGTTCCTAAGTGACAGCATCAATGGGCTTTGCTTGTATGCTGATTTAATGAGAAATTGGCAATTTTAATGCAGCTCCGTTTTATTTTTATAAGTTGAGATAGCTGTAAATTTGTGAAGTTTGGGGAAGAATAATGACAAATCCGTAACAAAAAAGAATATGCAACTGTGACTTGAGTTTGCTTGGGATGGAAAGACTTAGCTTTGTAATGTAGTCCATCTTTTTGGTTAGCTTTTCTACCTTGCTTTTGGTACACAGGGCAAATTTTAAGCCCTGTTCAATAATCATCCTGTTTTGTAGACTCCAGAGAATTTTTCCACAGGTAGACAGCAAATGTTAGAGGTGTGACGGGGAAGAAAGAAGTACTTGGGAACATATTTACTAGGAGTGCAGTGGGCTGGCAGGCATTAAGGATTCCCTGTGGGATTCATTGTTGGAGACGCTGGGTGGGCAGACTGGTGTGACTGGGGAGATGATTTTTCTGAGCTATGATACAGAACTGAAATTGCCTAGACATGGTAAGGCCTTGCTGGGTCTAATTATGCTGGCAATTACTACAAAATGTAATTCAAAATCTAAACCAACTATATTAAAAGTTGTGAATATATTAACAGAGATGAAACAACTGGAATTGAAATGTTTAGAAAAGGGTAGGAGCAAACTACATAGGAAAAATGGGAAATGTTGGAACATTACATACAGGGAAGGAATGAGGTTTAAAAGAAGGGGGGACTTAAATGGGCTATGTAATATTTGACTGAAAATGATTGGGTAGATTATAAGTGATGTATATTGTTTGCAGATGGTAGTGTGTCAGTATGGTTTGTGATGTAAAATGCTTGCAACTAGGTTGCGTCTGCGTGCTTTATTTTCATTTATATAAATTTTGGATTGCTTATGTCGTATATGATGGTTTAATAAAAATGCTTCTTGTTAAAAAGGGTCAGGAATTGAATATGTAATGTTGCTTAGGTTATATGATACATAGCAATATATGTGTAGTATAATGTTTGTTAATGTTAATTTGTTAATGCAATTTCATTACATTTGTATTAATGTAAATTTGCCTATGGCACAAGTGACAATTCAATAAAGGTGTTAAAAAAATCATCTAATTGTAAGCTGTGCATTAGCTCAGTATTTGTATTGTTGCTGCATTTAATTATGATGATGTGGTGGTGATGAAGATAACTGTACTGACACTACTGACTGGATGATGTGTGGAATACTATTAAACTTGCCTTACTTATATTTAGAAGTAATTTAGATTCTATTAAACATTTTAATAGCTTGCTAAAGGATTGCTGCAGCTTTGAAATTAGTTCCTTTATATACTTGGTTGCGCAAAGGAGTGCTTGATCATCCATTTGTTGTATAAGCAAAGTTGGCTATGCAGTTATATACAAACTACTTAAGAATAAATAGAAAAGCTAGGGGCTTTTTTTGAGTGCCATTGCAGCACAAAAAGTTGAATATGTTGGATGGGGTAACTTTTAAAGCATTTTAAGAGTCTCTGAGCTAAGGTCGAAGTATTTTAGTCCATGAATTAAAACAGAGGATGCCTTGGCCAAGTCTAACTACAGATTCTACTGTTTCTCCTTGACAAAGTTTACCAAAGGCATATCCAGTAAAGGTTACTTGGGTGCTTTTTTCTACTATGCCTTTGTCTGACTCATCGGTGAGGTTGTTTTGGCTTAAGTGGATGAGAACTTGCATATGGATACAGTTTCACAAAGAGAACAACATGGCTACCAGTCTGCAGTTTAATTAATGGGAAAGTTAGCTATTGGTATACAATATTTACCAAATTTCATGATATCATATGTTGAATCATTTGGGAGCAGGACAGGGTTCACATTTTTACCTGGCTTTATCTGTTTGGTAACAGATGACCAGAAGGTTTTGGAAGAGTTATTGCTACTGTGTTACAGTTTATATATAAAAAAAGGCTTGTTTAATCTTTTGAACAATGCTTTTCACACTGTTCTAAGTTGCTGATATTGGTTAAGGTACTACATTTCCCCCCAGTGTTACCTGTTCCCACCAAGATATTTTCTGCACAGGAGTTCATAGGTAGGTGCAAAGCTAGCTGCCCCTGCGGGCCATTTTAAGCCTAGGGAATTTCCCTTTTTGTGCTCACAATAATCTATCCCATTTTGTTATACATTGGCCTTACCTATCTCATGGTCAATAATTAGATAGTACCCCTAATGAAAATAACTGGGATCATACCATAGCTAATTTGTGGGGACCCATGCATGAGATAAAGCATTTAGGAGCTTAATCTGTCCATCAGTACAGGTGGCAGTCCTGGGATAAATGTTCTGTTACCATTCACAGTTCTAAGTTTCACTTGAAAATGGACAGGGGATGAACTTTGTTTAATGTGGATGGGGAGTCTGTTCCATAGCAGCCGTATCCTCTACACAATATATATGTCCTCCAAACTGTTCTGTTGATGTTGCAGAAGAGGTTTAGTTCCCTAGATCAGGTATTTCTGATGTCATTTGACTTGCTAATGTGCAGTAAATTGATCAAAAATCGGTTGGTTCATAGGTTGGTACTAGGCTATTAGCCCTAGGGCCTATACAAGCCTAGCCATAACAATTCCCTGGCTATTTCTTCCCATACTATTTACTTCCCTGGACCCCTGTCGAGCAGGGCAACTGACGTGATCCCCGGGGTGAATTTCCTTTCTCCCATCCAATTGTCAAGGTTCCTTTTGAAGAGGGCCAAAGAGGCGCTCTGCTTGACATTTATGTGCAGTCTATTCCAGAGTCTGGGGAGTCTCTGGGTCAGCAGCCTATCCCTCCAGCATGTTTTGTTTGTTGTGATGACAAGGTTTAGATCCCTGGAGCGTGTGGCTCTGAGGGATTGGGATTTCTTTAAGTGTAGCATGTCCAACAGATCTGATTTTGACATTGCCTTGTATGTTAAGCAGAGATTGCCTCTGAGTAGACAATATGCGACAGTATAGCTGGAGTTTTTTAAGGCGGTCAGCGTAGGGCATCTGCTTTAGGCCTGTGATTCTTTTAGTGAGGTATTTCTGTGGCATTTTCAGTTGTTGCAGATGTCGAGAGGTACATACCAAATGGGGTGTTGTATTCTATACTGGGTCTAATGTGGGATGAGTACAGCGGGACAATGACCTCCTTTTTTCTGGATGAAATGCCCTTAGTGATGAAGTGTGCCACATAGAAGGATTTCCTGACTGTTGTGGCGATGTGGTTATCGACGGTGAGACCACTGTCCACCTGTCTCCCTAAGTCTCTTATCACACTTTTGGTGTTTAGTGTACTGCCACTTATGAGGTAATTCACGGGTACATGTTTTTTCCCAAAGGGGATAACTATACACTTCTTGGCACTGAGTTTGAGCCCATGGCTCTGGCACCAAGCATCTGTTTCTGTAAGGCCCTTTTGTAGAGTATCCACATCATTTGGGGATTCAATAATGGCTCCCAGTTTACAGTCATCTGCGAACTTTGTTAGCCAGAGTCCCTTAGTGTTGGCCTGTACTTCAGAGAAGTAGATGCCAAACAAGAGCGGTCCCAGGACTGAACCCTGAGGTACTCCACTTGTCTGGAGATGGATCTGGAGTCGACTGCTTTTACAGTGTGGGTTCTGTCAGTAAGCCAATTGGCAACCAATCAAGTGACGTAGGGATTAATGACAAGCTTAGTAAGTCCATCTACGATTCCAGAGTGGGGGATGGTGTCGAAGGCCTTGGCGAAGTCCATATAGGCTGTGTGGACCGCCTTACCCTCGTCCACGGCTCTGGAGACTGACTCAAAGACTTGAAACTGTCTCAAAATATTCCACAACACTAAGATGTCCTTTTCTGAAATTTTCAAGTACAATATCATCGTATGTGAATATAGACAACTTTTCTTGGTTACTGTACCAGTTATATCCTTGAATTTCTTAGTCCTATATTTTCTTTCTCAGTACCAATAAATATAAAGTAAATGACAAAGGGAAAAGAGCAGTTCCTCTGTTCAAGCACAACTTATCAAAGAGGAATCCTGCCACTTTAATTCTTGCCTATGATCCTTCATATATCCTCCTAATCAACATTACTGTGCGAGGGAATACAAATGCTTCCATTCCTCTACTTATAAAATCCCAGCTTACTCTGCTAGATGCTTTTCTTATATTCTGCCTCTCTGGATGATCATTGTTCTAGTAATGTTGTCAAATGTTTTCCTTCCCTCCACAAACCACATTGATCCATATAAATCAATTTTGGCAGCACCTTTGCCATTTTTAGCTTGTATAGATGTAAACACCTTAGAATCATGGTCTGAAATTGAAATGGGTCTATGTAAAGCAAGATCTGAAGGGTCTTTATTCTCTTTTGGTAATACAGCCACCACAGCTTTCTTCCAATATGCTGGTGCTTTTTCTTCCCTCCTAACTTGCCTGGTGTCAGAGCCATGGCCTCAAGCTCAATGCCAAAAAGTGCAGTGTCATCCCCTTTGGTTAAAAACTCTGTACCCATGAACTACCACATAGGCAGCAATATACTTAACACCGAATGCGTGATAAGAGACCTTGGGACCCAGGTGGACAGTAGTCTCTCCTTTGATAGTCACATCGCCACAGTAGTCAGGAAGTCCTTCTACGTGGCACACCTCATCATAAAAGTGTTCTCGTCCAGGAAAAAAGAGGTCATCATTACCCTCTACTCATCACTAATTAGACCCATTATAGAGTACAATGCCCCTTTTGGAATGTACCTCACAAGACATCTGCAGCAGCTGGAAAGGCAACAGAAGTACCTCACACAAAGAGGATTACTGGACTCAAACAAATGCCCTACACCGACCGCCTCAAAAAGCTCCAGCTTTACTCATCTCTGCCTAACATATAAAGCTATGTCAAACCCAGAGCTGTTGGGACATGCTACACCTAAAGAAATCCCAATCCCTCCGAGCTACACGCTCTAGGGACCTAAACCTTGTCACCACAATAAACAGGACATGCTGGAGGGATAGATTCCTATCCCAGAGACTTCCCATACTCTGGAACAGGCTACCCATCTATGTCAAGTAAAGTTCTTCATTAGCACTCTTCAAGAAAAATCGTGATGAGTGGATGGGAAATAGGAAATACACCCCGGGGATCACTTCTGTGTCTCTGCTCGTCAGTGGCACAGGAAAATAACTTTCTTGGGTGACGTAAGCCAGGGAACCTTGTTGGCTAGGCTTGCATAGGCCCTTGGGCCAATAGCCAAGTACCTACCTATGAACTTCCAAACTTCCTCAGAAATACCATCTATTCCTAGATAAGTCCCTGCAGACTGATTGTTTCATCGTTTTTATCTCATTTTTTCCTATCTTAATTATTAGTTTTTGAGGCTCATCTATCCCTAACCTTGGCATAATTAAGTCTTATAGGTTCATAGGTTGGTACTGGGCTATCTGCCCGAAGGCATATATTAGCCCAACCACATTGTGCGGTATTCACTGCCCCTTTAGTAGTTCCCTAGACCCTTGTACTAGCAGCTAGTACCCTTGTCCCCTATCTAGTAGTGCTGTTGGTGTGATCCCCGGTGTGAACTTTCTGTTACCCATCCACTCATCAAGGTTCCTCTTGAAGAGTGATAGTGAGGGGCTCTGTCTTATGTAGATCGGGACCCTGTTCCATAGTAAGGGAAGTCTCTGCGAAGGGAATCTATCCCTCCAGCATGTTCTATTCATTGTTGTGTTGAGGTTTATATCCCTAGAGTGTGTAGCTCGAGTAGATTTGGTTTTTCTAAGATGGAGCATGTTCAACAATTCTGGGTTGGACAAGGCTCTGTACGTTAGAGATCGCCTCTGAGAAAGCAGTATGTAACAGGGAGCAGTCTTAGCTTTTTCAATCATGCTGCATAGGGCAACTGTTTGAGGCCAGTAATCCTCTTGGTTAGGTACCTCTGTGGTCTCTCCAACTGCTGGAGATATCTAGCCAGGTACATTCCAAATGGTGCATTGTACTCAATAATGGGTCTGATGAGGGAAGAGTAGAGGGGCACCATTACATCCTTAGATCTTGATGCGAACCCTTTCTTGATCAGATGGGTCACATAGAAGGATTTTCTAACCACGTTGGCAACATGGTTATCAAAGGAAAGCTGACTATCTACTTGGGTCCCTAGATCCCTTATTTCTTCTTCAGATTTCAGGGGATTACCTCCTATGTTGTAGTTTGCGGGTACTCTGTTTTTCCAAAGGGGATTACTATGCACTTTTATGCATTTAGCTGGAGACCATGGCTTTGACACCATGCATCAGTCTCATTTAGGCCCTTCTGGAGGATCTCCATGTCAGCCGGAGACTCTATTATAGCACCCAGTTTGCAGTCATCCGCAAACTTAGTCAGCCACAGCCCTTCCGTGCTTGCCTGTACTTCTGAGAAGTATATACCAAACAAGAGGGGCCCCAGGACAGAGCCCTGAGGCACACCACTCGTTACTGGTCTGGATTCGGACATAGATCCCGCTACTCTTACTTTATGGGATCTGTCTGAGAGCCAGTTTGCCATCTGTCTTTGCATTTGTGAACTTTACTGGTTTCCACATTCCTCTCCTTTTATACAAATGTTCATACATTTTGCGAAATATCTTTAATTCTTCTATATGATCTCTCTATTTTTCTTGTCATAGGCTCCTTAAATTTGGCAATAACCCTTTATGCTTTCTATTGCTTAAGTTGTTGTGCTTAAAAGTTTTGTGCTCTGGAGTTATCAAAAATATCTGCTTAACAGCAGTCTTTCTAAAGTCATGTACACTATCCAAATGTTCCCTTACTTTCTCTTTAGCATTCTGCATTTGCTGCTTTTCTTGTTCTGTGTGAACCCCCTTAATCTCCAGTAATTTAGTCTTTGTCAGCCCCTGTAACTAATTCCTATTACTTCTTAACCATGTCTTTTTCTCTGTTATTGCTACCCTACTTTTTAAACTCTATTTTCATTTTATCCCAGTCACTAGCTATCCCTTTTGAAGAAATTTACATAGCTGAACATTTTGTTTCTACCGGACTGGCACCTTTTCAGTTTTAATATGTTTAATTAGTTGGAAGTTTATTTCATTTTTTGCCTTAAAACATATGAAAGGCAAGTGTGCTTGTTACAGGTCTCTGTTCTCACTTTAGAATTAGAAGTATGTCATAATATTTTAGAGGAAGAGGGGTGAAAAACTAGGTTCTCTCCTCTTCAGCATTTGGTTTGACTGTTTATGGCAGAGTTATGGATCATGCTGTGCTGCTTATGAATGTCACTAGTTTATTGTTTTTTATAAGTACCTTTATTAAGTCGACACATTTTAATCAGAAACATGGCTTTATATACATTAATAGAAGAGAAAACAAAACTTTAATAACAGATGTTCATCATATCGATTACAGCTGCAGGTTATATCCTGACAAGGATGTAAAAGCCAGGCAGCTTCCAAAAGTTTCCATGGCCTCATACCTTCATTCAGCTCAAGCTCAAGGTTTGGATGCCCAGCACTTTAGAGTTTTCCTGCTGTTGGACAGTGCTCCTTTATGGGCTTTTGAGGATCAATGATTGGCTTATGCTGTTAATTTGCTGGGCAGATAAGTTCCCTTTGGTTAAAACCTTTCACATTTTTAAAAACAGTTTGTTTTATTGTACTTTCCTGTTTAGGATAGTTATTTTAAGCTGTGATTTTGTGTTTTAACGAACTGTCACGAGTACTTAACTGTACTTTTAAATGCGAGTGTAAGTTTTTCCTCTCAGTTTCAATGTTATTTAAAGTAATTGGAAAACAGTTTTTCTGTTTATTTTACTTTTTAGGTCTGGCAAAGTGTTTTAAAGTTCTTTAAAAGTCACTTTTTTCACACAAAAAAACACAGTAAAAGACATTGCATTTTTACCAGCTCTTGTTGCTTGTTTTTCCTGGGAAGGAGGTACCATTTTCGTCTTGACCATGGAGCAAACTGCTTATCCCACTCTTGGTTACTTTTGTGGCTAGAAGTTGAGCAAACAGCCTTTGCCATCACAGCAGACCAACAGTTTGCTGCAGGTGGGTGATTCTGCTGTGGCTATAGCTTCTTTCTCAGACCACTCATCTTCTACCCTGGAAACCTGTAGTGTTGCACTTACAGACACTATGGATCGTTTGTTAGACTCATCCTCTGTGGCTGTTGGAAGTGTCCTCAAGGGGCAAGGGAGAGCCACTCTTGTCGGTTCTGGAAAAGGGGACATGAAAGACTTCCCTGTTTTGTCAGAATGTTATGCACATCCATGGGGAAGCTGCTGCTGCTGCCATTAATAACACTGTTGGTCCCATTTGTTTGTCAAAAAGAAGTAAAACTAAACATGTATCTTCTCTTCAAATTTCATTAGACAGGAGTAGTTTACTGAGCTTGGCTCATGGTTTAATTTAGGCTGTTGATCCTTCATATAAAGTGTTTTGTAAAAACAGGAGAAATGCTCTTTTCCTGAATAGATTCAAGGTTCTAAATCTGGACAAGACGAAAGCACAGATGCAAGGTTTTTCTCCTTAACTCTCTGATTCAGACTCCGAGGAGAGCTCATTTTCTGATTTTTTTCCTGCTGGGGTTTATCTCTGAGACTGTTTCCAGAATGCGCCAGTGTTTTCAGTAGGAGAAAACTCAGGTTTCTCAGTCCCACAAAAAATACTGTGAGCTGTTAAAGGAGGAATTTCAAGACCCTTCCTCCATTTTTCCAATTCTGTCAGCTCCGGAGGAGTGTGTGTGTGTGTGTGTGTGTGTGTGTGTGTGTGTGTGTGTGTGTGTGTGTGTGTTTCCCAGTTCTGTCCACTGTGTTAGATGTGTGTGTGTTTCCAAGTGCTGTCCACTGTGTTGGATGTGTGTGTGTTTCCCAGTTCTGTCAGCTGTGTTGGATGTGTGTGTGTGAGACTTCATGCAGTTTTCCTGATAGTCAACCTGCTGCCCCTAAAAGGCAGATAGAATATGCAATGTTCCTTACACTTAACCCCAAACCTGACCAAGCAGCTGTAGTTTTAATTAAACCTACAGCTGCTAAATATTTGGTTAATTCCAAGCCTATTCTTTCTGACAATGTTGGGAAGAATATTGTAATGTGAGGGGGAATATATGCTTCTGCAACTTTGATTTTCAGAATTTTGAATTGTCAGGCTCATATTTTAAGGTTTAGTCTAATTGTGAAATATGAGAAATGTTTTGTCTGCAGTTTCTTCTTGTGAGGAATAATATGCTTTAAATAATTTAGTTTCTTAAATTTCACAGGTCACAACTCATTGTTTACAGTGTGTGTGTGAGTGATTCAATTGATACTTCTTTTAGGGCTCAGGCCACTGGTACTGTTTTTGAAGAGGTTTGTCTTGCTGTATTCTCAGAACCTCCCAGATGATTTTAAATTCTGCACTTCATAGAGAATTGTTTTTTGGCTTCTGTGCTGTAGAGATTACCAAAATGTGCAATGAAAGGGGTAGGCTGGTACAAGGAAGCTCTCGAGATTTTTCAGCCCTCCTTTTCCAAATTTTCTGAGGGATTCTGTAACCTTCCATCCAATTTCATCAAAACCGAAATAAAGACTAAAATCAGGTAAAAAGAAATTTAAGAAGAAATAATGGTGGTGCTGATGGTGGGGGTTCTAAAAAGAGTTCAGGACCTTGCTCCCCCTTCCCCGGCAGTCCCTTTTCCCTTCCAGAAAGGCTTTTCTCTTTGGCAACAGATAGTTTCAAACAACTGGGTTCTGAATATCATTTGTCACTGTTACAGATGGCAGTGGGAGAAAATCCCTCCTTTCAAAGTGTAATTCCGCAACTGCCAGACCTCACTGTCCTCTCTTCACCCATGTCCTTCAACACATGTTGCCTTAGGGAGGGATAGAACTAAATCTTTTTTTTTTTCATGGATGTTTTTAGTGTAAAAGAAAGAAGATACTTGGAGACCAGTTCTGGATCTTTCTTGCCTAAACCTGTATGTGATAGTACCCACATTCAAATGCTGTCAATTCACATGCTGTTGTGTCCTCTTTCTCATTTAAGTTTTTTTGTAACACTAGATTTGAAAGAGGCTTATCACATCCCTTTTCATCCATACTTCAGGTGTTTACATTTTTTTGTGTTTGAATCAAATGATCAGTTCTGTGCCTTATCCTTTGGACTATCTACTGCACCAAGAGGGTTCATAGACTGTCTAGCTCCAGTTGCAGCTCTTTGCAGGCTACAGGGTATCCAGATTTTTCCATATTTAGACAACTTGCTTATTTTTATTGAGTTTCTTAAAGTGTCAGGAATGTCTCAGTTGGATGAAATACATCTTACACAAGCTGCGATTCCAAGAGAACATTCAAAAGTCTTTTTTGACTCCTTCACTCAGGTTTTTGTTAATGGGGTGTCAGCTAGACACAACAGTTCAAAGAACTTTTCTTCCACAGGAAAAAAAATAGTTCTATATGTGGATCTATTTCTAAGACTTTCCACTCTGACTTTGGTCACTGTCAGGGAATACCTCAGGACTTCTGAGTCTTGTGGCATCTGTGATTCTCATGATACCTCTGGCATGACTACATGAGTAATATACAGTGATATCTGAAGTCTGTTTAGTCCCAGCACCAACATCCTTTCTTTTCAAATCCCAGAGCTGGGGTTTGTCAAAAGAAAACTCGATGGAGACAACAAATTTCCCTAAACACAGATTTCCCCTTCTCCGCCTGTGGTCCAAATCAGTATGTCACCACAGATGCCTCAGACTTTGGAGAGCAGTTTCAGGAAGGATAAAAGTACAAGGTGTGTGGAGCACCAAGGGCAGAAACAAGCTAATAAACTTAAAAGAAGTGCTTGCCCTTATCATGGCACTCAACTCCCTGAATCTTCTTTGGTCCCCTGGACCTCTTCACATTGTTACAGACAATCGTACAGTTATGTGGTACATCAACAAGCAAGGGAGAACCAGGTCATAACCCCTTTGCAGACTAAGTATGTTAGCTTAGGACATAGCTTCACAGCACAATCTCACTCTACAGGCATCCTACATTCTGTCAGAGCAAAAGTGTGCGACAGACAGGCTGAGGACAAGGGCAGACTCTCACCAATGGAAACTAGATTAGGGGGCCTTTCAGGGTTTGATCCATCTGTTGGGAGTTCAAGTAGACCCATTTGCCTCTTCTCTCAAAAATCAACTGGCAAGATTCTGCTCCTGGACTCCACGAAGGAAGGTCTGGAAGACAGATGCATTTTCCTTTCCTTGGACAGGAGTGTTCCTCTATGCTTTTCATCCCTTTCCACTGATAACCATGGTACTTCTGAAGTTTCAGAAGGAATCTCCCAAGATCATTGTGGTGACTTCCTTCTGGCCCAGGCAACAGTAGTGCTCCCTTTTAGAAAAAGTCAGGGGTAAGTACCTCAAGCTTCATCACAGAATGGATCTACTCTACTCACACAAGGTCAGGGGTATTTAATACATCCCAACCCCAGTCAACTTCAAATGACTGCCTGGTTGATAGGGTGTTATTTCCCTTTAGGTACCCATTTACTGAGGATGTACAGAAGGTACTAATGAAGGCAAAAAAGCCTGCTACTAGCAGTTCATATATTAGCAAATGGAAAAGGTTTTCTTGTTGGTGCCAAGAACATAATCAGCACCCATTCAGGGCCAGTTACCTGGTTTTACAATCCTTGTGTGAGTTACTATCCTGTGGCCTTTCTTACTCCTCCATTAAGGTTTATTTATCAGCCATTTCAGCATGTCTGCCCATGAATCCTCTTTCAATGCATTCTCATGTCAAAATGTTTTTGAAATGGTTTTGCATAAGAGGACTTAGGAAAAACGGAGGCCTCTTCTTGGGATCTTAACTTTATACCAGCTAGTCTGGATGACATGAGGTTTTAACATGGAAAACTGTTTTACTGATTGCTCTGTTCTCTGCAAAAAGAGTATTTGAGTTGCAAGCTCTTATACTAAGTCAGCCCTATTTCATTTTCTACAGAGACAGGGTTTCTTAGAGAACTAATTGTTTTTTGCCTAAAGTGGTATCTGAGTTTACTTTAAGCCAAACTGTCCATTTCCCAATTTTCTTTCCTAAACCTAAAAATGAGAGAGAGAGGATACTCCATAACCTGGGCATCCAGACAACTCGGGTACTATCTTGACAGAACTAAATCTTTTAGATCTTCAGATCAATTGTTAATTTCATGTGACAGTAACAAGGGACAACATGTGTCAGAACAGAATATTTCCAACTGGTTCTCTCATGCTATTACTTTTTGTTATACTCACCATAACAAATCCCATCTAGCCAGGGTCAAGGCCCACACTTCCAGGGCCTTGTTTCATCTATGGCTTTTTGGAAATGGTTGGATTCTAGAAGCAGCAACTTAGTCCTCTGTGAAGATGTTTACAAGGCATTACAAGTTTGATTCCTTCTCTAGGTCTAGATCAGGCTTTTCTAGCACCATTCTCCTGAAGCTCCTGGACCCTTTCACCTCCCAAGTACAGTAAGGTAGGGTAATCTACCCATATAGCTAAGGGTGCTGCAGTAGTGATCAGTATGATGAGCAGAGTACAGTTATGTAAGTAAAGTTCCCATAACAGTAGATGTTTAAATGATCACTGCTGCAAAAGCTGCTGCCTCCTTCCATCACTCTCATTTTTTGGTGTGTTGTTTATACCATAGTGTGAATATTTTTTTTTTTTTTTTTGTTCCTAGAGTTGTCATTGCAGGGCTCAGTCTCTGTTGGCATGAAAGCTCTGAAGAGCTTGGAGCCTAAACCTGTCTCCCTAGTTATCTCAGCTCGGTTTGGATGCGTGGAAGATGCCCTGAAGCTTTGGAAGTTGTCCAGCTGTTACATTCTTGGCAGGCTATAACCCACAGCTAAGGCTACTGCAGTAGTAATCGTTTGAACATCTACTGTTATGCTAAGTTTACTTCCACAACTGTACTTTTCCATTGTTGTCATTCAATGCACGTGTGTTCTTTTTAATACTTTTCATTTCAGCATTCCATAAGCTACTAAATGTCTGCCTTTCCTTAAAGCTCACCACTTCTCTGGAACATTTTGTGTGTCTATTGTGACCACAAAGTCCATGTACTTATATGAAATTTGCTCATTCACTTTTCTAAAGATATCACCAGTTCTTTTATCTGCTTTACAGCATTCAATACTTCAATTACATTTGGTTGACATTTTGATTTCCAGTTTCTAGTAATTGCTTTTCTGGAAGCCAATAGCATTAACATTCTTCAGATGGGGCATTAAGCCAAAGTCCTGTGTGCCTGATTTGGTGGATGCAAACGATCCTATGGCACTTCAAGAAAATAATAGTGGAAGCTCCCAGTGCCCCAGCCAAAGTTCCCCCACCTCAGGTCTACGTTGTAAAGAGGTCACTGGCATAGTGGGACTAAACTAGTGAACAAAAAGTAAAATAAATTCATTAAGATTAAATTTGAACTTGGCCGTTACTACTACCAGGCAATTCAGATCCTGTATCTCAGCTCGAAAAAAAATAATTTCCTTCATAACAATAATTTTCCCCCCCAAATACATTTGTCAGAGTACTCTGTACATAATTTTTAATCTTCCAACTTGTTACATTTCCAAGAAACATGTTCCTGTTTACCTTTCTGTCTTTCTCATCAAACTTCATCATTTGCTGTCTACCTGAAAAAAAATCCTGTGAAGTCTACAGCGGGTAATGCTTCCATAGAAATATTCTAACCTTCTGGATTTTATTGCACACTTGGGAGCCTTGCACGTCTTCCCATTTTTTCCTTTGTAAACTGTATTTCCATTCTCTTTTCCTGTCTTTTATAATTCTCTGATTATCTCTTGTAGTTATCGTGTAGTACTTTTCATATGGATCCTACTGATTTTATCTTTTTAAACAGCAGCTTCTGTTCTAGACTCCACTAAAAAGTGTATCAGAGCTAGTCTTGCACTCCTCATCCGTTTCTCTTTTTCTAAATTCAGATATCAATTCCTGAAGGGGAAAGTAGTGTCTAACCTGCAGTCCAAACTTCTGCTCAGCCTCATCCCACTGTATTACTTTCCCTCCCAAGTTATTTGTCTGCAATATCTTGGTTCCTTTGGCAATTTCCTCTAGCAAATTCCACACTTGTTTGCTTATTTTAGTATACCACTACATACAGACATTCCCACATTGGCTTATTTCTTCATATACTTTTTGTTATAAATATTATATTCTGTATGGATATTTTCCTTAGATTTGCATCCAAAATGCACTCTTGAAACCCTTTCATTTCATAGATTGTTGTTCTTGCATTATCTTACTGAACATGTTTTTGATATCAAGGCTGTAAGACATCCGTGCTCTTCTGATAAGAGTTATAAGTTTGCTTTAAGTAGTATGTACATAGTGTTTTGTGCTGCACTGGAAATTCTGGTTTAACAAGCATACTCTTAAGGGGTATTATAGCATTTTATTTGGAGTTGATTTGTAAGTTTAATTAAATTCCATAGATGAAAACATGTTCATTTACAGCATAATGCAGGTAAATGCTGTGTAAAATGTAATGAAGACAAGACACAGGTGGAAGAACTGACTTTTCAAGTTTGCCATTAAGTTTTCTTTTCCATTGTTTGAAAAAGAGTAAAATTTTCCTTCGCTATTTCAATTGTTCTGTTAACAGTTAAGGGGTTTGTGTTTGTTGTAAAAATGGAGATGTTATTTGAAACTGACAGTTTTCAGTGCTCCTAGATTATGTTACATAGTAGGCGACATAGCTGGCTTTTCCAGTCTGTGCAATTAGCTTAAGTACAGATTTCTTTTCAGGTTTCTTTTCGTACAGCGACACAAAATGCAGACCCATGTCATGCAAGCAAATGGATAATTTAAAAATTGCAAGTACATGTCTGATTTTGTTTGGAATAAGTTGTACTGTTGTGGATTTGTTTCCCTGGGTTGCAAAACATGACTCCTTCACTGTGTTGTAGTAACCAAACTGTGTTATTAATAGTTACAAGAAGAACTGAAGTTTTAGTTTTATTTGCCTGTTACTTCTGTATGTATTGTCATCCGCATGTAATGCAAACAGCATAATATTTGTTATAGCCAAAGTGAGTGCATTGTAGAATATAACTTCATTAAATATTTTATTCAAAGTGTTCAGAATAATT
This sequence comes from Protopterus annectens, assembly GCF_019279795.1. Classification (NCBI taxonomy): domain Eukaryota; kingdom Metazoa; phylum Chordata; order Ceratodontiformes; family Protopteridae; genus Protopterus; species Protopterus annectens. The sequence goes on from NC_056731.1 coordinate 187,231,001, forward strand.
CCATGGTTTGTAGCAATTTTAGAGAAAATATGCCATGTTTAATTACTTGAAGAACCAACATTAAGATTTACATGTTTAGTTTACAATTATTTATATTTTATTGGGAGAATATGGGTGAAGGGTTGAAAATAGCTGGCATCGTAGTAGCACACCATGTCTGTGCCAAGCCATTTGTCAACTAAGCAGAGACTGTCTGCTTTTTGATAGGTACTGTATCAAATTTTTCCTTAGGCTACCCTTGTTTGATTACCATTTATCTTAATTGCCAGCTAATATGTTCTTTACAGCATTGACTCTACAAGACACTGTAAAAAGCCACACTTGCCAAATTTCCTCATGCTAGAATGGAAAAATAAACTAAATAAAATTAACGATGTACAAAGCAAGATTTTATTTATTTATTTAAGTTTTTAACTTTTTAAATGTTCAAATTGTATGGTGTCCGGCAGTCTGTGTTTGTGTAACAGCCTGTAACTTATGGGGTAGTACACTGACTACTTCAAGCTTCTGTTAATCTGTTTACGTTGTGTGCCCTACCCAGTCACAGTTAATCTCTTGTATTCCCCACTGAAGCTCTGTGTTGTTCAGTGTTACAGTGGAAAAAGCTGTAGCAATTACATACATTTTCCAATGGACTGTTTTGGAAATTTCTTTCTTGTTATTGCTGTGGTAAGGATTTACACAAGCTCCTCATGAAGAGCTACTCTCTGTTACTTTTCTTAACATATTCAAATAACTCATCCGGCAACAACTCTACTATTCTGTTTCCTTGTTTAAACTTTTGTAGTCAGTAATTTATATATAAGCATTTGCAAACTCACATTTTATTTTCTGTGTTCACAGTGATGCCTTGACTTTTGTTTTAACCAAGTAAATGTCTGATCTTCCATAGACCCCACCCAACCAAGACACATGCAACAACTACAAGGGTAAATGCACAGACAGTTTACAGTAACCACTCAACAGAATGTATTTTTGGAGGTGGGAGGAAACCAGAATAGTGGAAGAAATTCCTTCACATTCAGGGCAGTAATAAGGCATCTGATTTTCAGCCATGCCATTTGTTATCCTTTAAAGTATGGTAGCCTTTGCCATTGCTGATATCTAAGGATAGTCGAGTTCCTCTCAAGAAGACTGTATGGCATGTTCTTTTTGGAGGCACCTCCCTTATTCAGCATTTTGCAGATGAATCGTGTGGGCCTCTGGCTGAGATTACTGGATTACAGAATTAGACTTCTGATAGCTCTAAGTGAATGGAATAGCGGTTCTTTAATATAACACCTGTACCTTTGTGGACTCTCCCACAAACAGTTAATTTGTATTTATTTATCTATTGGGTAAACGTACTATAATCAACTCTGTTTTCAGGAGCAACCTGGGAGCACTGTCTGGTGAGTGACTTGCTTGGAGTTGGATAATAGGCATGTGGAAACTATAGGAATCAAGCTCTGTAATCCAGGCCTAACCTCATTAGCAACTCATAACTTTAATGATATGTACTAAATTGTCTGTGTTCAAGTATTCTGCCTGTATTTAAAGGTGGTCTCATTTGCAACATATTTTTTTAGTATGACTGGGCTGTCTTTAGATTTTCTGGTTGTACATATTCTGACTTGTGATGCTTATAAATTATTTTTACTTGCTACTCCTTTCTAGCAGTATTCCCCTTAGTTTCTCTTAGGCATGTTTCTGTTTCACCATGCATCGTCTTTAATGTAGTAAATTGTGCTCATGGGTCTTTTCTTGGCTGCCTTGATTTCTGAGGTAAAAGTTTCACGTGTTCCTTAGTGTTAATACCTTCATATGTCTTTCATCATTTGGCATTTTAGGTAATTTTCCCAGTTTAAATTTTTGTGCTTCATTTGCGGCAGCTGTGCTACTTAAAAGATTCTTTATAATGTAGATCAGTTTCATAATAAATACTAACCTTGCCCAATGATACAGCTGTGCAAAATGCTTTGATTGAAAGAACATAATTGCAGGTTTACAATAAACAAAAATTATCTTCTTTTTTATGGAAGTTTTGCTCCTTAACAGTTGTCTTGCAGAGGAAGACATCTTACAACCCCTCCAGATTTTATTAACTCCATTGTTGCATTTCAGGGAAGGGTATTCAGTAACTAGATAGTATCTGTGATGTAGGGCAGGGTTTGCAACTACTCTGTAGGCCAGGCACAGGTTGCCTCTCAGCAGCCTGTATGATACAGAGTACAGTGACTGGACTTTTCAGTCTTTCCATGTACGTCATGTTTCAGAGGCCCTGGATTCTCTTGATTAGAAACCTCTGTGGTCTCTCCAGTTGCTGCAGGTGTCTGGGGATTTACATACAGAAGGGAGCATTGTACTCACAGGTCTGATAAGGGTTGAGTGCAGCGAAGCTATAACCTCCCTGGCCTTGGATGCAATGCCCTTATTTATGAGATATCCAATGTAGAGTGCTTTTCTTGCCACTATGGACACAAAATGATCCAATTTAGATTGCTATCAACCTGTGTTCCTAAGTCTCAAACCACTGAGTTTCAGCTTAACAGGGGCTACTTCTTTGCCAAAGGGGATAATGAGGCATTTTTTGAGTTAAGGTTTAGTCCATGAGTTTGGCATCAGTCATTTGTCTGTGTCAGCCCTTTCTGTAATATATTAACGTTGTTGGGGGACTCTGTGATTGCACCCAATTTACAGTCATCTGCAGACTTGTTAAGCCACAGGCCATCTACCTTCCCCTAGACTTCAGAGAAATAGATTCCAAACAGCAGAGGGGCCAGCACAGATCCTTGTGGTACCCCACTAGTAAATGGTCTACTGGTAGAGGTGGGGTCCCCAACTCTGACAGTGTGTGTTCTATCGGTAAGCCAGTTTGGTACCCATCTAGTATGTAGGTTAATCCCCAGCTGGGAGAGTTTCTCTGTGATGCATGAATGGGGGATTGCGTCAAAGGCCTTGGCTAAATCAAGATAGGTGGTATGTACTGTTTTACCCTCATCCAGAGCTTTGGTGACATTCTCAAATAAGTCCACTAGGTTTAATGAGCAAGATCTACTGTTGACTAAATCAAACTGCGTCAGTTCAAGGGTGTGAAGGTTGCCTATGTCCTATGGATAAGGTCCATGATGATTCTTTCCATGGCCTTGTAGACAAGGCTGGTTAGGCTTATGGGTCGATGGTTCCCAGGGTCAGTTGATGGACCCCAATTGCACAAGAGGATTACTGTTGCGGTTCTCCACTCTGGCAGGACAAAGCCAGTTCTCAGGCAATGGTTAAAGAGAGTGCCGAGTGGTTCCACTAGGTCTTGTTTTAGATTGCTTAGTAGGCAGACTGGGATGTTATCTGTTCTCGTAGAGACCATGTTTTTGGCCCTGGACAGTGCTTGTATGACTTGTTATTGGAGATACTTAGTACAGGACTGGTGTCAGGAATGCTTTAGGGTATGTTTGGTGGGGACAGGGGGATGAAGTTATTACCAAATCTGTCAGCCAGCAGATTGGGAATTTCCTCAGGTTTAGTGTGAGTGGTACTGTCCACTATACGTTTGGTACACAGCTGGGCATTCCCTTTTAGGTTTTGGATATAGCTAAAGAATGCCTTATGCTTGTCTTTAGCTAGTAATGCTAATTTAGACTCATAGGTAGCCTTACAGGACTTAACAAGATATCTGATTTGCTTGTTCAAGCTGTGGAGAGTATTCTTCCTCTGTTAAGTAAGTTCCCTCCTGTTATTAGATATCTGATGTTCTTTGTGTTTCATTGTTGCAGTCATCACACTTAGGTTATCTGCCTGCAGGCAGCCCTCAGTTGGACCGAATACCAGAGTCTTAGTATTTCTGTGTCGGATGCTGTCGCTTCTTCAATGACGTCAGGTCATCAGGGGTATAAAACAGGCAGCCAACGCCATTACATAAGTCTTTCTTACCGAGGAGGGGCCCAAAGCAGAAGTAGTTTGCAAGTACTGGTCGGCCGCTACCTGAAATTTTCTTTTTCGAGTTTATAATCCAGAAGTCTTCTAAAGCTAAGTACCACATTGGGGATCCTTTTTTCTTGCTCTAACCAATGTCAGAAAAAGTTAACAACTGTCTTGCTTGTGGAAAGCAAATACCTCACAGATATTTTCATTCTTACTGTATCACTTGTTTAGGCCCACACCACGACGTCCCTCACTGTCAGTTTTGTGCCTTGTTTGACATCCGAACCATTCGTTGTCGGGCTATCTTTGTCGCTAAATTCTTTTGCTCTCATTCTCCGTATTCCAAAATGGCTTCGATAAGCCATCAGAGTACCGATCGTCTGAAAAAACGTAAAGATAAAGACAGAGACAGCCCGCATAGGTCCAAAACTGCTGAAGACGCTTCCGTTAAGCTAGTCGGCAGTCCGCTGGTACTCAGTGAGGTGCCTTTGCAGACCCTGATGCCAGCTCTGTGGATTCGCAGGCCTCTGTTGAGACCCATTCAGAGTCTAGTATGCCGCGAGATGCTTCTTCAACTATGGAACCTGCAGATGTCTCTACCTTGGAAGGGTCCGGAGCCGCTGTGCAGGCATCGGCTTCTGAGGGTGTATTCTGTCCTACCGATGTTCGAATCAAACTGAATTTAGCCAAAACGACCGAGTTTCTTAGGCCCAGAGTACGCACTACACCTAGAAAACTGATTACCAATGTGCATGCTCAAGCTCCCATGCCACAAAAACAAATGGTTAGAATGGCTGAAGAACTTGTTACCCTAATTAGGAGAAGCCAGCCTTCCCCTGCTAAGAGACAAAGACTTGAGTTTCCTTCTGACTCTACAGACCAGGAGTCCGATGACTCTGACCCTTCTGATTATCAGGACATGTCCTTATCAGCTTATGAGGATTCAGATGTAGAGGAATCCATTCCCTCTGCCTCCTCTCCAGAGGATTTTTCCTTTGGTGAAACCTTGCATACTTTAAGAGAGCATTTCCACTGGTAATGCCAAGACTACTCTCAGTCCAAAAAGAGACTCAGAGAATTTTTAGTGTTACCTCAGCACAGGCCTCTAGCTATACCCCCTGTCTTGGATATTGTACATGATGTTTTTATGGAATCCAATCTTACTCCAGATACATTACCCCCAGCCTCTAGGAAACCTGACAGGTACTACAGAGTACCTGATTCTCACAAATGTCTCTTCAAGAATCCTACTGCGGATCCAGAGACCATTTCCTAGGGACCTAAAGGTATTAAGGCTACTACAACCAAAAATCCTACCCCTTCGAACAGGGATTCCAGAGCTTTAGACAGATGGGGTAAGAAGGTATATACCTCTGCAACTCTTGCCATCAAGGCATTGAATTGCCAATTTCACATGTTGAAGTACCAGCAGCATATTATGGAACTAATTAAACAAAAAATGGTATTATTTCCAGACTGTGTAGATAACGATTTACAAGAGCTAATGCATTCTGCAAACCAAGTTAGTAAGCATACTTTGCATTGTGGCTTTGATGCCCTAGAATCATCTTGCAGAGCTGCAGTCACTGGGTCTGTACTGAGAAGGTATGCTTGGCTGAAGGAACGAACCTTGCCTGATCATGTCAAATCCAAATTACTAGACGCTCCTTTAAATAAGGACTGTTTGTTTGGCACCAAAGCAGAAGAAGTTCTTAAAAAGATGGAAGAAAAAGCTAAATGTATGCAAACTGTCAAAGAATTCTTACAAGTGCAACCACCTAGATTCAGTAGGCATTGGTCTTCAAAAAATTGGTCCTTTCCAGCCCTTCCCAGACCAGACCCAGGGGAAACAAGCCACCTAGACTACAGTCTCATGGTATGCAGAGATCTAATTAATGGAGTGCCCCCACCCGAAAAACAGGGAGTGGTAAGCAGCCCACTTACGGGAAAAATTCACAATGACTTTTCAGTTATCCTTCCCAGCCCTGTCCAATTACTTGTGGCCCTAGGAAGAAAGCTTGCCCTTCATGCAAAAAAATGGATGTCCATTACTCAGGACAGATGGGTGCTAAACATTGTATCCCATGGGTACAAATTCTACTTCCATTCATTGTCAACCCCAAGTGGGTTTCCAGACCCTTCTCCAAACCAGTGGGCAGAGGCCCAAAAGCAAATACTTTCCCTGCTCAATATCAGAGCTATTCAACAAGTTCCAGTAGAACAAAAGGTGGTAGGGGTTCTACTCCAGACTTTTCCTGGTGCCCAAAAGAGGGCTCTGGCCACCCAATCCTGGGTCTTTCAATTCTCAACACCTTTCTGGTGGTCCCAAAATTCAAGATGCTTACATGCAACAGATTCTCCCTATGCTAGCCAAGGATACCTGGTTAGTCACCCTAGACTTAAAAGAAGCTTATTTGCACATCCCCATAAGGGAGTCATGTTGGAAATATCTACGTTTCAGGGCAGGCTCTATACACTATAAATTCTGTGCACTTCCCTTTGGCTTATCTACTGCTCCCAGAGTATTCACAAAGTGCCTGGCTCCAGCCATTGCATACTGCAGGCAGAGAAATATCCAAATCTTCCCATACTTGGATGGCTGCCTGATTAAGCGGACAGTCAGGAATTGCTACTTCAGCACCTGGCATTTATAAAAAGCCTTTCCACTTCATTGGGGTACACCATCAACAAAAATAAATCACAACTGGTACCCAGTCAAAAGATTGTATTCCTGGGAGCAAGCTTGGACACAACTTCCCAGATGACATTTCTCACTTCAGAAAAACAGGTCTATCTGACAAACTACTTCAAACAAACGGCCACCAGAACCCAGCTATCTGCAAGTAAAATACTGCACGCCCTAGGGTTCATGGCCTCATGTATTCTGCTAATTCCAAAAGCAAGACTGCATATGAGGAAACTTCAGTGGTAGTTAAAAAGGCATGGTGCAAACATTCTCAGGACCTGGAAACCGTTCCTATCATACCTTCTCTAAGGGAAGAGTTCCTTTGGTGGGCAGAAGCATGCAACCACAACAAGGGACTGCTTTTCACTCAACCCCTCACCACCCAAAACCTGACAACAGACGCATCAGACTATGCATGGTGGGCTCACATGGCAGGCAAATGCATTCAGGGCCACTGCAGCCCAGGCCAGATTCTCTGGCACATCAATCAAAAAGATATGCTAGCTGTAAAGAAAGCTCTGACAGCCTTCAAATACCTAATTCTTCCAGGACAACTGGTTATAAAAACAGACGACAACACCACAGTTATGTGGTACATAAGCAGGGGGGGAACCCATTCTTACCCACTCTGCAGGTTAGCCATGGCCCTGGGGAACACAGCCTTGTGCAACCAAGTGCATCGACAAGCTCAGTTCCTGCCAGGCAAACAAAATTCACTAGCAGACGACTTAAGCAGAAATCTCCTAGACCCACACGAGTGGAAATTGGAGCCCAGCACCTTCAACCATCTGACCCAGAGGTGGGGTACACCGGAGGTGGACCACTTTGTCTCCCCCGAGAACCACCAGTTGACCAAATACTGCACCAGGCCTGGAAGGTGGATGCCCTATCCTTTCAATGAAAAAAACTCTCACTTTATGCCTTCCCCCCTCTGCCCCTTCTCTCAAGAGTACTACTCAAGATAAAACAGGACAGTCCAAGGGCAATTCTTATTGCCCCAGACTGGCGACGCCAGCACTGGCACCCACTCTTACGCAGCATGACAACAGTGCCACCCTGGCACCTTCACCAGACTCCTACCCTGATGTCTCAGCAAGAGGGACAGATTTTGCATCCACATTTGCAAACCCTAAACCTTGCAGCCTGACTTATCCCTTGAATAGCCCACCAGCAACCCTCAGCAAACAGGTGCTGGATGTCATTCTTGAAGCCAGAAGGCCTAGTACTAGGAAATCCTATGCTGAAAAGTGGAAAAAGATTTTGTTCTTGGAATCAGTCTCAAGGGAAGGATACAGCAGTGCCCTCTAATCCTGGATTACCTAGCAGAGCTACTCCACAGAGGCCTATCCTTCTCCTCCATTAAGATTCATGCCTCTGCCATCTCAGCTCATTATAATACTGAGCCACCTCTATTTTCTCACCCTCTCATCAAACAGTTTCTGAGAGGGGCTAACAACATAAGGCCCCCTAGGAGAGCACCCACCCCTGCCTGGGACCTTAACTTTGTATTGGAAAAGCTCACGCTTCCCCATTTTGAACCTGCTGCCTCAGCAGAGTTAAAATTCCTCTCTTGGAAAACAGCCTTGCTTTTGGCCATAACTTCAGCAAGAAGAGTGTCGGAGTTACAGGCACTAATGGCTGTGGAACCCTTCATTATTTACCATGCTGACAGGGTTTCCCTCAGGACTAACCCGTCCTTTATGCCTAAGGTGTGGTGTCCAGTGTGGCTCTAAACCAATCCATCCATTTGCCAACCTTCTTCCCTAACCCTCAGAATAAAGGGGAAAGGATCCTGCGCTCCTTGGACGTGCACAGACAGCTCAGGTTCTACCTTGACAGGACTAAGCCTTTCAGAAAATCTGACCCACTGCTAGTCCAGCTTTGCTACAGGGGCAGAGGGTAAGGCCATTTCAAAACAAACCATTTCCAAGTGGATAGCACACTGCATCCATTCCTGCTACAAGCACCATGGAAAACCTACCCCACAGAGGATCAGACCACATTCCACTAGGGCTGCTTCCACCTCTACAACATTTCTCCTTGTTTATCCTGGTGAGGGGGAAATCTGTGTCTTCAATACTGAGTGGCCAATGACCAGAACATTAGGTTTTGAGGTGTTTTGCCTTAGGAGCTTAATTGTTGAGACAATGACTTGTGCTTTATGTGTAGTTGTGGATTCTGTTCTTGTACCAGTATGTGTATGTTATTTGCACTTGAGAGGTCTCTGGTCTTTTGGTATGCTCTTGGTGAGTACCTCTGCATATGTGGGCTTATATGTCTTGACCTTATCTTGTGTGAGAGGGGAGTTATGTGTGCTGACAACCTGTTGTATGTCTTGTATGTTGTTAAGTCAGAGGACTGATTCTAATTTCATGATATAGTTATATTTCTAGTCAAAACACCAAAGGCTAGCATAAAGAATACATAAGACACTTGCAGATAAAGTAAACTAAAAGATTCCTTTATTCAGACCGGGTTCGGCTACCCAGCCTTTCTCAGTGAAACAAAATCACAAACATATTGCTGATTAGGCTATATATACCCACCCCCAACCAATGAAAAACATGGTTCAGTCCAAAAGACAAAAACTAAAAAAAGTTTACAATGCGAAAGGAACTATATACAAAAATCACATTGAGATATTGATAATTATGCATGTGTAAAAAATACATATGAAAACAATATTAATACAGATGGTAGTCCACCTATATGTATGAATACATTGGACCAACCTGGATTACGAGTTCAGATTAGTATTTGTATATATGTGGTTTTCCTGCTATTGCTTTTGGATACCAGACGATTTTTTTTGATTGTGGACTAATATTCACTATCAGTCCTATGGTCGTGTTCTCGGAAGGCCTGCAGGGTTGATTCCTGTGCGTTTTATTTGGTTTTCGTTTCCTGGATGACCGTATGCTCAGTTTGTGGATTCTAAGGTACTGTGTCGGCTTTGCAATTTTTATTTAACAAAACAGTCGAACAGGACCAACTGACTATTGTTCAGGGCAGCTGGTGGCGACATCATCTTTTTTTTGATTTTGTTATTTTACAACACGGATAACAGTTATTCGGGCTCTGGTCTGAGTTATAGGAATGCCAACTTACATTTCGAGGGCCTACAGTGTCTAGTGGACTATAATTTATTTATTTAATAACTTCTACACAATACATCCTGGACTTGATGTGGTTATATTTATATTTACGTACTAACAGTTTGTTCAACCAGTATGCGAGCTGAATGGATTGTCTTGGGATTCTATAAACACACGTATGGTAGATCATAGGATCAGTTTGTTATTTCGGCAACTGGGGAGTAACTTTAAATATACATATTTGTATTAATAACAGAGGTCAGGTTTTGTGCATGCAACTTTTATATTAACAAAACGGGAGCAACATTACCTTTATGGAATACAGCTGGTGGCTATATCCTTAGTTTAAGGATTGTGTTACATGTGTGACTGGCTTCAGGGCTTGGCTTACAGTTAGAAAAGTGTTTATTTGATTTTGGGGGGCTTACAGTGTTTTGCGAGTTACAATTTATATGTTCCAATCACTTAAAACAAATTTTGCAGTGATATTGAAGTGGATGATTTTGAACTCGCATGTAAACTGTGTTTCTTTCCCCTTGTATGCAGGGCAAGTTGGTTGCCCAGGAATATTGAGTAAACATATATATACTTGAAATAACCAATACTTCTTAGGAATATTAGATATTACTGCTAACATCCTGATGTCGAAATAAGGTCTGGATCCATTTCAGGGCAACATTGGTTATATTTTTGGCCTTTTGGAGAGGGTTTTCTTGCATTAGGTTTGACTATATGGCATGTATACTGTACTACAACTGAGTGTGGAATAACATATGAATGGTATTAGGATCAAGATTTGGGTGTGTATCCATTTTGGGGTAACATTGGTGATAGTTTTGACCTTTTGGAGCGGGTTTTCCTGCATTAGGTTTGACTATATGACCTATATACTTAAATACAATTGAGTTTGGAACAATACATGAATGGTACTAGGATTTATACGGATACCAAATTTCATGTGGCTTACTATATTTATGTAAGCAGCTGAATAAGGGACACTTTTCAAGTTCATATTAATTTAAGCCAAACTTTTTTGTTAATGAATTTTGGGCAGTATGTAACTATGCAGGAAAAATAACCATATCATCATATGTCAATAACTAACCATATTTATTGAATTTTTCTGGACAACTTACCACATGTATAGCTACTATTGTCCACTGGAATTATAATATTTGATGGGTTGAGCCAACGCTATTGGTATTTACAGGAGGTATTCAATATTGACACATGTTTGAATACTATATATACGAACACTATATATATTAGGGCAGTGGCTCTAAAGATACTAATGTTATCTATAGTATTATCGAAATTTGTTGTTTATTGGCAGACTTAGCATTGGATAGCATCAAGAACAAGAGATTTGGGCTATCATTAATATTTATCCCTTGAATTTATTATTTACAAATAGTGATGTCATTTTGGATGACCCACTATCTCTGTGGTTATTGTTTATAGTTTTTATACAAACCACACTTTTGGGTATGTTAATAAGAGGATTGATCTTGGTCATTTCAACCTTTTGGCCCTTATAAATAGGGGGCCTTTTGTGACAACTCTTTGGTATCTGTTCAGAACATATCTTTTATATATATCATACAGAATAATTTTGGGCATCCCTTGATAATTTGGTGTTGCTTCTACATATTATAATTTGTTATATATATCATTGTGTATTCAGTTTTCATAGTAAGCCAACTCTACTTAAGTACAAGTCCCTTTTTTGCCTATAATTAGGGGCATTGATATTTGAATCAATCTTTAAAGTATGGATCTGGAGAGCATTCTCAATGGATTATGTGCCGATAGGGATGATATTGGAGTTTTTGGCATAGACATAATACCAGGCAATAATCAGAATGGCTCCAACGTTGAGCCTTCAAATGGATGTAATATGGTGTTTCACAAATTAGGCAAGGGCCTGAAAAATTTACGTGCCAACATTTGGCACCTTAGACTGTTTAGAGCATACATGAATAGGGAAATGGCACCTAGAGGCCTTAGAGTTAGTCTTCAACCGTTAGTTGGCAGATTGGAAGATAGACTAACTAAGGAGTGGAACTCAGCTCTACAACAGGCTTCTATGATGTTTGTCAACATTCTAACATCCTATTATGAAAGGATGGTGGACATCAATCTAACTGAGGTGAAAGCCCTATGTGAGGATTGTAAAAAAATATGAGTCCCTACCATTGTATGCAGTTTCTGTGAATAAGCTATCGAAAGAGTTGGTAACCTATGAAAAACAGACCCGTGATAGGAAGATTAAAAAAATTAATAGAGACATCACAGATTATCAAAGGGGCCGTCCTTTTGATTTTTCAAGAACGGTAAGATTCTCAGATACCAACAGAGTTGTTACTAATAACACATCCAGAAAGAGACCTAGCTCCATCCTAAAGAGAACGGACAATTCTTACTTAAGTACATCAGGGGAGGAATCCTCCTTTACGGACAATGACAGTGTCAGTACCAGGGAATCACCTAGCCGTAAAAAATCTAATGCACCACACGGAGGCCAAACACAAACATGGAGATCTTAACTCAGTGGAAGGCTTGTTACAGACACTTCTGAAATAACTTATAATGCTGGTCAGAATGTGCTTAATCTATCTGATGTAATACTTACCAATGAACAAACTCAATTACTGAATAAAGGCCTTGGATTTATACCTGGATTCTTTGCTGATGAATACAATATAGTTACTGATGTTTTGTCTTTTTGTCGTAGACAATCTCAAAATATTTTTTTCAGACAATAACTCTCAAAGATCTGAAGAATTCAGGTTTCACAAATCCCGTTTTCAACCACCCATGAACAAGCATATTTCTATATTTCTACAAATGGTTCTTAGAGACCTACACTTTCCACATAGGGAATCATGCATTCTGGGTCAGAACCTTTCATATTCTGAAATGGCTGCATTAGAACAACTTATAAACAACCACAACATAGTCATCTTACCAGCTGATAAAGGAGGGGCTGTGGTTGTCATGAATATTGGATATTACCTAAATGAGGGCAGGGGACAATTAAACACCAGATGTTATATGTCAATGTCCATAGACCCCACTCCTCCATTTGAGAAGGAGATTGACACATTTCTAAGCCAAGCAGCAGAGGAAGGAATTATTAACAGTGGTACTCTAAATCATCTCACTGTTACTGATCCTCAGAAACAAATACTTTATTTGCTTCCAAAAATTCATAAATCACTTTCTCAGCCTCCAGGTAGACCCATTGTGTCGGGTATAGGCTCTTTGACTGAACCTTTGTCAGCATTTCTAACTAAGTATTTAAAACCTTTACTGACCTTGGTCAGAGCTAGGATTCAAGACACAACACAATTTCTTCAAATAATGTCTAACACCCAATTGGAACCAGGTTGGCTAATGTGCACCCTGGATGTAAAGGCATTATATACGAGTATTCCTCATTGGGCTGGCTTACAAGCTCTACATTATTGGTTGGAACATGTTGCCTTATACCCCCCTGGATTTAACACACGACTGGTATGCATGGCAGAGCATGTTTTGAATAAAAATGTCTTTTACTTCCAGGGTGAATGCTACCGGCAATCGCAGGACACTGCCATGGGAGCTTCCTTTGCTCTCATATATGCGGACCTTTTTACGGCCTACTTCGAGGAATGCATGATCTATGATCCCCTTCACAACCTTTACCAAGTTAAGATAGATATCTGGCGTAGGTATTTGGATGATTGCTGGATGGTGTGGCGGGCAGATAAGGCATATTTGCAGGAATTTCTGGACTATCTTAATGATAATTTGTGAGGTATCGAGTTTACTTTAACATCACATTATGACACCATTCGTTTTTTGGATGTCACAATTTATACGAATGAGGATCATACTATCAGTACTAAGACCTTTAGTAAATATCCTCAGTACAATACCCTGCTCCATGCATCTAGTATGCACCCCCACCACACCATCCGCAACATCCCTAAGTCACAATTCATGCATATTAAAAGAATCAGTTTATCTGAACAGGATTTTGAACAAGCCAGACTAGACTTGTATAAAGGTTTTTGAATAGGGAATCAGATATTGCTAAAGCTAGTGAATGGAGTATTGCTCAGGATAGAAGCACATTGTTGGAGTACAAAAAACATGGGACCATACAAGAAAGTCCAACTCTTAGGTTTGTGACTACCTATGGATGTAACCATAATGTTATCAGGGATGTATTAGATACTCATTGGAATATACTTCTGGCCAATGATGAACTCAGGAAATATTTAGGTCCCAGATGCCAATTCTCCTATAGCCGTGGAAAAACATTGAGTGCTCTTTTTTCGCACTTTAAGCATAAGGAGAGTGGGAGAGCAGTATATCAACCAATGACCATGACTGGGGATAAACTATTGGGCATGTTCCCATGTGGACTCTGTGGGTCATGCCAATTTGTGAGCAAATTGAAACAATTCATCAGTGCTAACACCAGCAGAGTATATGATCTACAGGTTTTTGGAAATTGTGGTAGCAGTTGGATAGTCTAATTAGCCACATGCAAATGCTCAGCTTTATATGTTAGCCAAATCTCCCGTTCACTGAGAATCAGGATGTCGGAACACAGTGCTCTATACAGACACACCATCAAACATGCCAATGCTGAGTTCAGGTTTATGGTTATTGATAAAATAATAGGGGATAGAAGTAACCAACAGGGTTGGCACTCAATTCTTAACCATAAAGAAAAATATTGGATCATTAACCTAGGGGCATTATTTTCCCCAGGTCTTAATGACCATCTTTGAAGGACTTTACAAATGTACATGCCCATTTTGTTGACTCTTATGTATGTGTGTAGTATTTAACATATACATTACATATGGTTTATATACAACATATTCATATACTTTTGTTTGGTTTATATTATTTCAGTTATTGTACTCATGTATAAATAGATGTATATAAGTGCATGCTTTCTTGAGGCATATGCAGGACAACACAGTTGGTTATACTTCTTTTTTGCTTGTTAGATATATCAAAATATTCTGTTGAACACATTTTGTATTGACTGCATGTTTATGTACTTATATATGTGTATATATATGTATTCATACATATACATTTTTATACATAGGTGGACTACTATCTGTATTAATATTGTTTTTATATGTATTTTTTACACATACATAATTATCAATATCTCAATGTGATTTTGGTATATAGCTCCTTTCGCACTGTAAACTTTTTTTAGTTTTTTTCTTTTGGGCTGAACCATGTTTTCCATTGGTTGGGGGTGGGTATATATAGCCTAATCAGCAATATGTTTGTGATTTTGTTTCACTGAGGAAGGCTGGGTAGCCGAAACCGGTCTGAATAAAGAAATCTTTTAGTTTACTTTATCTACAAGTGTCTTATGTATTCTTTATGCTGGCCTTTGGTGTTTTGACTAGCATATGGTTTGGCCGTGCATTCCGTACTTGCAGAGCGTCTGGTTTGCATAGTTACATTTCTCACATGTTGTGTTTGCTTTAGGAGAAAGTGGTTGTCAGTATACATGAGGCAATTACTATATCGCCTCAGAATGCCCATGCCATTCAGGTTGGCTGGAGAAATAGTGGGAAACTGTCCATCCATTATGGCGTATATATATTGTAGTAACTAATGGGGATGGGCTACATAGGCCAGAGTTTGCTTGTGAGACTAACAAAGGTGGCTGTTCTGTGGAGGGCTAAGGCTGGAAGATTTCATCAGCACCTCAGGATACACAACTCAATTGCTCACTAGGTAGCAATGCAGAATTGCGTTGCACACAGAGAGACAGTGGAGCTAAGGAGGGTTCTCTAGCAGATATCAAGGGAAAATTGTGTTTCCGAGTGTTTGCATCTATATATACATGGCAGCACTTAACCCCTGCTTGTGATGCATAGCTACACACAAACCCTGGGATTAAACACAAGCATAGTTAAACAGTTTTAACACAAATTGACCAATGGGAAAGCTAAAACCTGAACTTCTTTCCAGCAAACCCCAACTCGTATGGGTCCTGGGCTGCCTACTTGTGCTACAACAAGGGTGCAGGAGGGCCTTGTTAATGTAGGATGGTTGGTTTTAGTGCTCAAGTAATAGCAAACAGCTGAGATTCAGCAAATCTGAATCTAGCCTATGGTAGGAAATACAGAAGTACTAGAAATTCAGACTGCAGAACAAACAGTCACTGTGGTAAAAACATCAAAAATGAAGCAGCAGTTAAGCAAAATAAAGTCAAAAAAGTGCCATGCAAGCTTAAAATATACTTTTTTTTTTTTTTGAACACAGTGGATGCCTTGGATGTAGTTCAGATTAACTCCAGATCTCTGGCTAAAATACAAGTGAAGTTAAACAATTTTAACACAAATTAACCAATGGGAAAGCCCAAAACACGGGCTTAAGTGATATAAACTTTTTTTTTTTTTTTTAATTACTGCAAGTATAGCAGTCACTGCATAAGAATTTTCAGAACTGGTGGTGGTAGACTTCAGTGGTAAAACAGAGTAGCCCATTCATCAGTGTCACAAAAATCCTCCTTATGACCCCGTGCATTAATAGAAGTTGCTGATTTTCAAATTATGAAATTGTGAATTACTGGCATCATAATTTCAGGAAGATGGTTGAATGAAAACCATATGTTGACTTTCACAACCTTTTTTACTTGCTTTCTTCAGGGGTGTTTCGTCTCGAGGGTGCTTTGTGTATTTTGTTCATCCAGTGTGTAAGATGCATACGTATAAAAGCAACATATGCATTTTCCCTGAGAGGCCCTGTTGTGGTCTATGAAATTAATTTTCTAATCATTATATGGACTACTTATGATAAGTGTCTTCACACTTAAGCTGTCTTGTGTAAATTGTGTGACAGCTCTCTACATTAAGCACCATCCACAAAATTTTATTGCCCATATTACGTTATCTTTATAGGTTCATAGGCTCATAGGTGTGTACTAGGCTAATGGCCCTGGGGCCTTTACAAGCATAGCCATAGGATTACCCTGGCATATTGCCACCCGACCTTAGTTCCCAGTGCCTCTATTGAGCAGAGCCACTGGAGTTATCCTGGAGGTGAATTTTCTGTTTCCCATCCACTCAAGATTTCTCTTGAAGAGGGTCAGAAAGGTGCTCTGCTTGACATGTATGGGAAGTCTATTCCATAGCATGGCCAGTCTCTGGGTTATGAACCTGTCCCTCCAGCATGTTCTGTTAATTGTGGTAATGAGGTTGAGGTCTCTGGAGCGTGTGGTGCGGAGGGATTGGGATTTCTTTAGATGTAGCATTTCTAACAGAGCTGGGTCAGACATGGCTTTGTAAGTCAAGCAGAGACAGCCTCTAAGTAGGCGATATGAGATGGAGAATAGTTGGAGTTTTTTGAGTCTGTCCATATAGGACAAGTATTTAAGGCCTAGGATCCTTTTTGTGAGCTATTTTTGTGGCCTCTCCAGTTGTTGCAGGTGTCTAGTGAGGTACATGCCAAACGGGGCGTTGTACTCAATGATTGGCCTAATGAGGGAAGAGTAGAGGGAGACAATGACCTCTTTCTTCCTGGATGCAAAACCCGTAGTAATGAGATGTGCCACATAGAAGGATTTTATGATCACAGTGGCAATGTGGTGATCAAAAGAGAGGTTGCTATCAACCTGTGCTCCCAGATCTCTTATAACACCTTCTGTGTTCAGTGGACTACCATCAATGTGGTAATTCATGGGAACCGGGTCTTTCCCAAAGGTGATGATGACATTTTTTGGCACTGAGCTTAAGGTTATGGTTCTGACACCAGTTGTTGGCCTCAGTGAGGCCATTCTGTAGGATGTCAGCATCACTTGGGGAGTTAATAATAGCTCCTAACTTGCAATAGTTTGTGAACTTTGTCAGCCAGAGTCCCTTTGTGTTAGCATGGACTTCAGAGAAGTAGATACCAAACAGTAGAGGACCCAGGACCGAACCCTGTGGGACTCCACTTGTGACTAGTCTGCAGTCTGACTTGGAGTCTGCTACTTTCACACTGTGGGTTCTATCTGTGAGCCAGTTTGCAACCCACCTAGTGACATAGGGGTTGATGCCTAGCTTAGTGAGTTTTTCTGTGATTCCTGAGTGGGGAATGGTATCAAAAGCCTTGGCCAGGTCAAGGTAGGCTGTATGAACCACCTTGCCTTCATCCACAGCTCTGGTGATTGACTCAGAAAAGTCGACCAAGTTGAGCAGGCATGATCTACCCTTCACAAAACCAAACTGTGTGGGATCCAGATTTTGCAGATTCCCTATATCCTTGTTTATTAGGTCCATGATGATCCGTTCCATAGTTTGCATATCAGGCTCGTCAGGCTAATAGGGCGATAGTTCCCAGGGTCTGTAGTTGTTTCTCCTTTGTGGAGAGGGATTGTAGCAGTGCACTATTCGGTAGGGACAAAGCCTGAGGTGAGACTGTGTTTGAACAGGGCACACAGGTGAGGTGCCAGTTCATAAGTAGGTACTAGGCTATCGGCCCAAGGGCCTACATAAGTCTAGCCAACAAGGTTCCCTGGCTTACGCCACCCAAGAAAGTTATTTAAGTTATTTTCCTGTGCCACTGTCGAGCAGAGACACAGAAGTGATCTCGGGGTGTATTTCCTACTTCCCATCCACTCCTCAAGATTTTTCTTGAAGAGTGCTAATGAAGAACTTCACTTGACATAGATGGGTAGCCTATTCCAGGGTATGGGAAGTCTCTGGGACAGGAATCTATCCCTCCAGCATGTCCTGTTTATTGTGGTGACAAGGTTTAGGTCCCTAGAGCGTGTAGTTCAGAGGGATTGGGATTTCTTTAGGTGTAGCATTGTCCAACAGCTCTGGGTTTGACATAGCTTTATATGTTAGGCAGAGATCACCTCAGAGCAGGCGATATGCTACGGAGTAAAGCTGGAGTTTTTTGAGACAGTCAGTGTAGGGCATTTGTTTGAGGCCAGTAATCCTCTTTGTGAGGTATTTCTGTGGCCTTTCCAGCTGCTGCAGATATCTTGTGAGGTACATTCCAAAAGGGGTGTGGTACTCTATAATGGGTCTAATGAGTGTTGAGTAGAGAGGAACAATGACCTCTTTTTTCCTGAATGAGAACCCTTTTATGATGAGGCATGCCACGTAGAAGGACTTCCTGACTACTGTGGCGATGTGACTATCAAAGGAGAGACTACTGTCCACCTGGGTCCCAAGGTCTCTTATCACACATTCAGTGTTAAGTAGATTGCTGCCTATGTGGTAGTTCATGGGTACAGAGTTTTTACCAAAGGGGATGACACTGCACTTTTTGGCACTGAGCTTGAGGCCATGGCTCTGACACCAGGTATCTGTCTCAGCGAGGCCCTTCTGTAGGATGTCCACATCATTTGGGGACTTGACTATGGCTCCTAGTTTGCAGTCATCTGCGAATTTCATTAGCCAGAGGCCTTCTGTGTTAGCCTGTACTTCAGAGAAGTAGATACCAAACAGGAAAGGTCCCAGGACTTATCCCTGTGGTACTCCACTTGTCACTGCTTTGAGGTCAGATTTGGAGTCTGCAACTTTTACAGTTGGAGACTGACTCTGTTGTTCATGTAGAACACAGCCAGGGATATTGTCAGGTCCCATAGAAGCTGTATTCTTGACCTTGGACAGTGCTGTTTTAACCTGTGCAGCAGTAATACTGGCAATCTACTGGTATTATGATTGGTTCTTGGGGGGTAGGGATAAAGTTGGCAGTGAACCTGTTGACCAGTATACTGGCAATATCTGTTGGCTCGGTATACGAGGTACCATTGTGCAGTAGCTCAGAGGAAATCTGGGTGTTGCCGTGGAGATTCTTTACATAACTATAGAATGCCTTGTGATAGTTGTTACTATCTGCTGCAATTCTGTTTTCATACCTAGCTTTAGAGGATTTGATGAGGGATCTCAACTTTTTGTTGAGGCTTATAAGGGGGTTTTTCCAGTCTTGGGACTTCACCTTATTCCCCATCAGTTTCCTCCTCCTGTTGTAGAGTTTGTTTATGGCAGGGGACCACCAGATTGTCTTCCTTTTTTTGGAGGAGAGCGTCTTGGTGCTATTGGGTATGGCAAGATCCATGCATTTATGTATGTGTTCGTACAGTGCATTGGTGTATGATTCGGCAGTCATACAACTATTCTTCATTTGCATGGGTGCCGTGAAGTTAGCCACCTCTGTTTTTAGGAGCCCAAAGTTAGCTTTGGAGAAGTTTTTCATGGTGGTTACCTTTATGTGGGGTGGGGGAGGGATGTGGATTTCCAAGGTGATTAGTTTGTGGTCGGATCTAACCAGGGAGGAGCTGACTGCTGGTGTAGAGCAACAGTTGCCCATGTTAGTAATGACCAGGTCAAGGATGTTGCTATCTCTAGTGGGGGGAAAGAATGAGCTGGTTCAGGTCAATGGAATTAATGAACTCCAGCAAACGTTGGGCAAGTGTATTGGTACACAAGTAATTTTCCCAGTTAATGGATAATGCATATTTTAACCTCTGTAATATGATGCATGTTTTCCTGGTTTTCTTCTGTCATGTGCAAGTTGTAAAGCAAGTAATGGAGATCTTTTGCATATTATAGGTTTAAATAAGTTAACAGTAATCTAATTCAAAGAGATTTAACATGGCATTTTATTGTTGTACATTAAACTAATTCTAACATGGACATTAAATTGTTGGTATTTGATATTGTTGATAGTTGTATATGTCTTAACTTCCAAGCAATGACATGCAATTTATCTTGAAATAGTGTGAATTTTAACAGTTTTTCCAAGGTGGCTTTAAAATAGTGGACATCCTTTAAATTGCATCCTAAATTCAAAAAGTACTTTACTGATGGTTAGAAATCAAGGAAGCTTCAATTTCAGATCATAACATTTCAGATCCGTCCTACGGTATGATATTCCTCGTTTCAAGGTTCCAGTAACAACCCCTTTTATTTTCTATTTTATTTAATAATAATTTAGCCAAGTAATTTAATTGTTTGCACTGTACTTTACAATACATTGGCTTTGTTTGATTTCTTGTACCAGCTTTATTTTACAACGAACTTTCCTGTCATTTATATAACCTACAATTTGTGTAGTGTGGTAAGCAGAGTATGTAGTTTCAACATGCTTTATGAACTGTTTTAACATTACAGCTGTGCTTAGAGATTGTCACCCCTATCCCAACAGAATTACTTAAGAAACCATAACAGAAACATGGAGTAACACATAATAGCACTTGACTATTTGCCATTTTATTAAAGTCTGTATCGTAATAACTTCTTCATCACTGTTTACATCCTTTCTGCATCACCATAATGTTTTGCATTAGTAATTCGAGTATATTTGTGGGAGAATGTCCATTCTAATTTCATTTTAGATCATTTTCATTTCATCAAGTTAGCTTTTAATGTACCATTCCCTAAATATCTTTTCAGTTGTAGCGTACACTGATAACTCGTAGCGTACTACCGGAATGCAGCTTCTTTCTTATAATTTAACTATGGGAATGAATCCCTTATTGATATACTTTTGCCAAGACTAACCCTGTCCCATCTTCCTCTCCATTTTAGACATTATCCAAATGATGGATCAAACATCTGTTATGTAGTAAATGTTGTCTTATGCCTACATAACAGACTTTTCTGACCACTTTTAGGGTCAGTCTTACTGATACTTTCCTTATACCTAGGTGCCTCTGAGGACCAGTCATAATTCAACATAAGCTGGGGTCTTGTCAGTTTGAACTATCTAGACAATATTTCCTTTATCATTTGTTGTGCTGTTTGTTTAAAAACTGTCAGATCATAACATCCCCAAAATATGTTTCCACTTGCTTCTCTCGCGATGTAATGGATCTCTAGCAAATACTGTTTATCTGAGGGAACATTCTTTTGAGTCAATTTGGAATATTAAAATTTCTGTGCAGGCACTTTCAAGCAAATACTAGAATTGTCCTGGCATATCTTGGTGCCATAAATAGTTTCTGCCACAGCTCCAAGTTTAATATTACTTCCTGTTTTCTGTACCACTTAAGTTTTTGTGATTGCCCATTTCTTAGTTCCTGATATAATTTATATTTACTGCTTATTAATTTATTTACCTTTAGTGTACACATCCTTGTCTCCATTAAGAATTTTGCTTTTGCATTTCTGATTTTTCCTTTTCTACGGTAATTTGAGTTAGCTTTGTTTGAAGACACAAAAAATGCAGTCTGTCCCTTCTTATAATCTACATTTCTCTCCCACAGTTTCCAAAGTTATTATTGCATCCCTTTTTCTCAGTTGTTGCTAAAATACTGGGCCTTTATTTCTCCTTTTCCACACCTTGGCTACATTAGGACATTTCCCTAGTTTTCTGCCATAGCCTATTTGCAAAATTTCTTGCTTTCAGTCTTTCACTTCTTTATGCTTTACTATATTCTTATTCAGATTACATATTTTGAATAAACAAGTCTTACTTTCCACCCCGTCATCCCATAAAAACCAATTAGATGAGCCTCCCTAAAAATTTTCATTGGTCTTTTTTGTGGCAGTATCATGTCTTTGCCGCTTTCCTCATTGATTTCTTACTGCAACAGGTATACCCATCTCCATTGTAGAACTCTATAATAATCTTGCAGATTTGTTATATTTAAGTGACCCCATATTCTAATGGCATTAATGTTTCCCTTGAGTCCTTTGCCTGTTTCCACTTCCAAGAAAAATTCATAATTTGCCTCTATTTCTTTGAAAACTTTTCAAAAGGAGGTACTTTAAAAGTTTGTCCTACATATATTATTAGTGTCACAGTAAACATTTTTGGGCCTAGACCTTGTACTGCAATTCCATTATCATTAGTCTCTCTTTTTTATATCTTCTCTAATATTTTACCCTTTACTTCTTTTCATGATTTTTATGAACATGGAAGACTATATTCGTCAGCTGTATACTTTAGTTTGTGGTATGCCTAAAGAAAAGGATAATTCTTACTAAACAGTGGGTTGGTAAGTAATTGTCAACCCCTTATTCTTTATCTTGTACCATGAGTAATAATGGAAGTTCAACTCCTGAAACAGTTTTGAAATGTCTTTTTGTGGGGTTGTGTAGATATATTAAAAACATTATTAGCAAATAATGCTATTTTATCCTGGACATTATTAGCAAATAATAATATTTTATCCTGGGCACCTCCTCTGTTACATCCTTGAATCTATGATAATCCTATAGCTAAGGATAGGTGTAGTGCCAATAAACGTGGGAATATAGGACAGCATTGGTTGGCTCCTGTGTATACATTTAAAGGCTTCAGACACATTCCCATTACCTTTGCTGATGAATGTGTGTGTGTGTGTATATATATATATATATATATATATATATATATATATATGTGTGTGTATATACACACACACACATACATACATATATATATATATATATATATATATATATATACACACATATCCATAATTAGCTAACACAACTCTTGAAGGAACTTGATTTTTTTCATTACATCATTCAGAAAAATCCAGTTAACACTGTCAAAACCCTTTTATTTTTTAAAAAGCACCCTATTTATTTTGCATCTTTTATTAACAGTGCTTTCATTATGTTATCAAATATTTGTCTCCCATTAGTAAAGCCACTCTGATTTAAGCCTATTAGGCTGGATAAAAGTTTAGGTATTAATATCAGTGTCCCTGTCCCTGTAAAAGTTGTATAATCAGGGATTGGCTCTCTTATACACCTGTAACATGTCAGGTGCATGGGACCTATTCACTCCTGTAATGTCGACACTATCCCCATTTCCAGGTCCAAGGAATACTATTCCATTTTAGCACCTGAATAATATTTTACCCATATTTCAGCTTTAACTCTGTCCCTCCACCCATTTTCCATACCTTAACTGGTATCCCATATTGTCTTGGGGACTTCTGTCCCATTTGTGTACTTATCTCATCTTTAACTTCTGTATGGGCAATATGGGACAGAATTTTCTGTTTGATTTCCTTCCAAAAGAACACATTTATCCATATCTATCAACTTTTGGCAACACCTTAGCCATTTTCTTAGCTGGTACAGATATAAACAATTTATAACTGTAGTTTAAAATTGAAATGTGTCTATATGTAAGTGGTTCTGTTCCATTCTTGAGTAATACAGCCTGCACTGCTTTCTTCAAAAATGCTAGTACTCTTTCCTGTCTTTCAAAACATTGTTAAAAAAAACTTCTAGGTTTTTATCATTTTCTTCAAACCTAACTGTTAAACTTCCACAGGAATACCACCAATAACTGGGCTAGATTGGACAGATGGTGTATTTTACTAGAGCATGTGTATTTAATTTAAAAGCTTTGACATACACCCAATAACTATTTCAGATGATGCACCAGTAAAATCTAAGATGAAGATACATGGTGCTATAAAAATAGTTGCTTAACAGCAATCTTTCCAAGCTTTTACAAATTATCCAAATATTCTCTTATGTTCCCATTAGCACTTTACAGCTGCTTCTCTTCCTGTTCTGTGAAATTCCCCTTAATCTGAAGTACTTAATATTTGGCGACCTGTCTAAATAATTCCTATTACTTTCCCATATCTCTCTTTTTCTACCACATTTTTTTACCCAACTCACTAGCTATCACTCTTATTTGTGGAATTCACTCAAAAACCAGGAAAAACACCAAAACAAAAGTAGAAGTCACAGATGGCAGACCAGAGGTTATAAATCCACAAAAATTTGGTTTATTAGTCCACAGGTATAAGTGTTTTCGTCCCAATCAAGTCACATAAGGAACTTCATCAGCTACAAGGTTTTAAAATTTAAAAATCAAATAAATAGACTTGAATAGGTGACATCACTTCCTATACCATATTTAAAGGGAAACTGACAAGCAAAATGTTTCATTACTGTTCAAATGCAGCCATAAGACATAATGCAAAATGCAACAATAAACACAGAAGTAAAATGCACAAGACACATAGAGATATAAGAATTTCTCAAATTAGTATAAAAACTATATAAATAAGTAAATAAATGTAGAAAAAGCAGTTGTTATAATGTTGTATTCTTTCCACACCCCACTATCAATTAATATGCTTTGAGCCTGATAAATAGGACAGCAAGTAAATTACATATTCCAAAAAATTTTTAAAAAAATTAAATTAATATCCTTAGAATGCATAGAATGTATCAGATCAGTAGTGAAAACAGTGCTGGTAAGTGTACTGAATTAATACATATAAAAATAATTTTTTTAAATGGATTATAATGTTTGATATTAATTCATAAAACCAATCGTGTTTATACATACAGTCCATCTTTTGAGGGCTTTCAGTTTTAACATAGTACTAATGGACAAATTGTCATTAAGGCCAGGCCAATGTACAGCGTCCAGCCTAAGTTGCCAAATCAACTCAGCCCTTTGAAGTAGGTATGGCCAAGCTGCCCCCCCTCACTATATGTTTTGAACTTCTAAAATAATGAATTTGAACTGATGTCCCTTGTTAACCTTCACATGTTTTGCCAGTGCATTACAGTCATATTCATCTCTAATGTTCCTAACATGCTCACTAATCCTGTTTTTAAGTTTACTTTCGGTTTTACCGACATAAAAACAAGGACAGTTGGAGCAAATTGCACAGTAAACAACTCTTTCCATAACACACAAAACTCTCCCTGGTATTTTGACTCTAATGTTGTTAACAGTGGTCTCACCAACTTCAAGAATGTATGAACAGAATTTACATGTTCCACATTTTGACATGTGCCCATTAGCTCTTGGAAAATACAAATGTTCAAGTAAATACTTCAGGTGCTCAGACATCTCTCTTGATTTATTGCTTGCACCTGCAGACTTCTCATCTCTAAGTAAAAGCAGTTGGTGTTGGGTATAAAACAGCTACTGCCTTTGTAGCTACATGAAAGAATATTTGTAAATTTCACTTGGAGCACACTGTTCAGACCTCTTATGATTAATTGCTTGAATACTGTAGACTACTTGTCGTAGACCAAAAGCCTTTCATATTAGAAAAGTAGCAAATGAATTTGCAAATACAAGAAAAAACTACCATATCTATGCCTTTAATCATTTTATCTTGTTTTGCAAACCTGTTGGTTTAAGCTACAAACAATGTATTAAAACAAAGGACATTAGTCTAGATATCCACAGCTATAGAAATGGGAATTATCTTAATTCTTAATGTAATGTGATCAGTTCGCTTTCACATCTCAGCAGACCGAGATTAGAATGTTTTTAATTTTAAATTGCTTCTGTCCAGCCTTTCTTACATTGTTAGTTTAAAGCCTGGATAACTTACAACTAAGAAAAAAGTGCTTTCTTGTTTTAGTATCTTTAACATATAATAACAATCACTGATAATGCCCCCCCCCCTCGCATTTAAAATGCCCTTGAGTGCACAGTATATAAAACTGCTTTGTAATATAACATGTAATTTACATGACATTTTTATACAAATAATAATTTACTTAAAGCTGTTTCTTCAGTCTCTTCAGTGTTCTTCTAAACATTAATGACATAACGTGGGTATATGCTTATACAGATGAACCCATCATTTTAATACAGTCGTCGAAATTCCAGTCTTCCTCAGCCACTTCTTATAAAGCCACATTAAACATGTCTGTTACAACTTTCCAATGTGAAAAGTGAAACAAAGGTAAAAAGAAAAAGTGAGTAAAGGTTATCAATTTGGGTAACATTTAGTTACTGGCTAGTAACTACACTGCCTAAATGCCAGCAAAAGACACTAGTAGAAAGAAAAGGAAATAAATCAATAAAAAGAGAGAAGAAAACACTATGAATGGGAATAATCTTGCAGCAGTTCAGCAAAAAGCATTTTCCATTTTTAGTACAGGAGATGGCTTACTGTAATTTAGATGAAAAATAAATCAAATGTATTCAGAGGTATTTAAAATTAATGAAACACTGAATGAATACACAAAATCAAATAAATGCCTGGAAAAAATAGAAGCAGCTTTAACTAGCTTTTCAGTTGAAATAACAAAACTGCAAAAATCAGAAGCTGAATTAAAAAAAGGTTGGTAGAGCATGAAGCTTCTCAGAAACAAGTGGAAGGAAGAGCTTATATTAATTTTATGAAAAATACAAATAACCCTCCATTTTGGTGCTGGCCCTTTTTTCTAGATTTGTCTGTTTTTTTGGGCCTTGGCACTTGCCATACTTGTGAGGAGTTTGGACTGAGAACTTCAGAATAACCTACCTTGCTCCTAAAACTGATGCCAAAAAAAAAAAAGGATGACCATAATATTTACAATAGACTATTAATAAATCTGCAGGGCCATAATTGACAACTGGATCATAATAGAGAATAACAAACTCATAGCTAAGATCCTTGAACCAGGCCTGAGTTTTATCTTTAAAACAGGAAGAATTGTCACAGCATTCCTTGAATTGAAGGACGGGGCAAAATGACAGATGTGTATGGCACATTTCAATGTTGAGCTCAGAAATGCAGGTTTTGCATCCTGATTAGTAGAGTGAACAACTTCATCTGCCCTAGCATAGGACAGAAGTACTATGCCAAAATCATGGGTGACTGTAACACAGAGAGTGGTTTACATGAGACAGTGTCTGAAATGTAAAAGTTTTTATGTAGGGAAGATAACCAATAAGCTGAAAATCCTCATTTCACACCATTTGTCAGAAATCTGACTGAAAATCCACACAAACACACTTGCAAAACACAGCATGCGCAAGGAAGGATGCTCTATCTTTAGTTTCTCTATCTTGGACTGTGTTGACTTTGAGCTTTTGGATGGCAACAAAAATGTGCTCCTGGAAAAAAAAAAGAGAATTAGAATGGCAAGTTTGACTCCATGCATACAACAACCCTGAACTAAACAGCTGTTCCATTAAAAGTGCCCTACAGGTAACAGAGTCCAAAGCCACAAACTGTTTTACTAAATATACTGCATGGACTCTGTTAAAGATCCACACTCTTGAAGTTGGATTTCCAAACATTTGGAATCAAGTTTACTACATGTGAATTTTATACCATTATATTTTACTATTAGTTTATCTTCCCTACAACTGTGCTTGGGACACTTCTCTGGAATTCTGCTAGAGAGTCTTACTCCAAGTCAAACTTCTGTTTGAAAATCAGTTTAGAAGTTAGGGTTATTATAACATCATGGTGTATTCTTATAATTTTTACTTCTTTGGTATTATTTTATCTTCCCAACTATAGCCTGAAATAACATTACATTGTCTGTCTTCATTGCAGTATTGTGAACTCACGTCATTATATTTTAATACTTTTGCACAATTAAACCACTGCATAATTCATAAGTTAAGTCATTACAGCCATGCGACACCTCAACGTGCCTCTGCAGCTACATCCTACTGACACCTGTATGCTTCAAATATTGCTTGTTCATATTTGCATCAGTAATTCCAAAAACATTAGAGAGTATTAAAATATTTCATCTTAAAGTTTACACAATGTCAAACATAACTGTATTAATAACTGACCTTTGTTTATTGCAAGTAAAGAGATACTAATTCTTATTCCTATATTTATGCATATTATCCTTATTTTTTCAACAACAAAGTAGCATGCACAGACAGACAGACCTGCTTAGCATGAAGCTTGGTATGAAAGCTCTAAACCAGATGAACAAAATGCTGCCAACTATGAGTGTAACATAAGTGTTTGCGGAGATATTTTAAGTTGTTTACAAAATATTACAAATAGTTACTGTGTTTACTGTGACTTATGAAATCCAATTTTAAGACCTAGAACCTACAGAATACTACCACTATAAAATACATTTGTGCTGAAGAGTTTGCCATTTATACTTCTTTAGTAAACCCTATAATTCAGCAGATGCGAACATCTACTTGAAATGTGAGAACACAATTTGATTTTATCAGAAAGCTTAGGCTCCGCCCATTGGAAGCTGAAGTGCAAATTTCCAGACATCCACTGGAGGGAAGGAGTTAACTCTGTATCTGAGGAAGCTTGTAAAAAAAAAAAAAGAGAAAACAGCACTGAGTTAACAAAACCCACCAAAAGAATATGTTAAATAAGGGAGGTTGTTCTTTTGTTGTTCTGGCAATTTAAAAGTATTTTGGATCGTGAATAAGTCTTACTGTCACTTGTTGTGTCTTTCGGCTTTTTCCTGGTCAGGGGTCGCCACAGCGGAACTCCGGTCTGCTAATGATTGGTAGTTGATTTTTACGCGCTGAGTTACCAGTCCTGACGCACAACCTTCAACGAAGGTACGCCCATTCACGCATGTCTCCACGCAGAAGACGCTCTAGCTGAGAATCAAAACGGGCAGCATCTTACTGTGAGGCGACAATGCTACCGCAGCACCACCACCACGATAATAGGTCTTAATGTCAGTAAAGAGAAAAATTAAAAATGGCAGTGATGATCAAGATGCAACCTGAAACTAACATTTGATTACAGGGCCAAACAGCAAGCTATTTGTTACAACAAAATAGTGGTATTTGTTGACCCCAAAAAATGTCTGCAAACCATTTAGAAAAATTCAGTCTGGTAACCACGCATGTAAAATTGAGTTTATACGTAAAAAGGACATACTTTAAGGTAATAGAGGATTGGTCAGTAACAACACAAAAGATCTCCAAGGATGGGACACATTGGCTTAGCAAGGACTACTTGTGAGCATCCCCATGCAAATAAGGGCAGGTCTAACATCCTATTAGTTGGCCTCATTCTGAGTAGGTGAAAAGCCAGTCAGGTGGAACTGGGCTGTCCCACAAAGTACTATAATCCCCCTCTGTAACAATATTTATAGTAGCATCATGGTGGTAGAACAAAAGTGCTTATCCCAAAATGAATGATCTGTAGTCGGTCTCTCTCCCAAAATGAATGAACTAAAGTCAGTCTCTCGCCATTTTTTTTTTTTTTTTTTTGGAAGGCAGTGGCTTTGGAACTAGATTTATTTTGTTTTCAGAAAAAAAATTGCTTAGTTGAAGGGAATAGTCAAAATACATGGACTCTCGACAAGCCTATTCTAGAATTTCCATCTTGAAAGTCCCCTGTTGATGTCTTGGAAGTCCTCTTGCTTTTCATTTTCTTGAGATGTGGTAGTATCTGTACCATGCAACCCAATGTGCTTTATTGTGCTTGTAAAATAGAGATTTCTATTTTTTTTTTGTTTGTTTTTGTTTTGCAAGATGCTTCCTCCATTATTTTAACTGTGGGTTCTAGCTTTTTAAGTATGTGAAATTTTGGTATGACATTTCAGGGCAGTCATTGTAGGGATTTTTCTCTCAAATTGCTATGTCCTTTTAAGCAGTTCCATTTTTGAACACTGTTTCACAGTAAATTTTTTAAATTTAATTTTGTGGCTGAATTGCATAAATTCTGTGTCATATTTCAGGTGGTACTGGTCTTTAGAAGGCACATTGAAAATTGGGGTTTATATGTTGAGTTTTGACAGTGTTATGGCCACAATTCTACAGAGCACCAAGTGGAACTCAGGAACTGGTACGAAAAACTCCAGTAATAGAAAAATGACCAGGTAGCCCACAACTCGCAACGGACCTTTATTGCCAAGGTTAAAAACTATGGTTAACCACTTTCATTATCTACTGACATCCTCAGAACCATTAAATGGCTTGCACTATGCAAACAGTGAATAAAAACATATAGGCACATACACCCCATTCAGTTTTGTCTAATAGTAAAATGAAGAGCATGAATAACTTCCTATCAGGTACATTACAAAAACATCCAATGAAAATTAAGACTCAAACTCCATACCTTCTGAATAATTATGCAAGTACATCTACATATGTTGTCCAAAGACCAATCCTGTGCTGGAAAAATAAAAGTTGACCAATAAAAACAACGATAAGGAAGTCATACTCTGGAAAAAGTTTACACTGTTGTTTTTGTATTGTTCAATTCATCTCTGTAATGGCTGAGACTGGAATGATATCTTCCTTAAAACATAAACTGGTAACCAAACTCCAAACACAAAACAGCAGGGCAAGCCAGATGCAACCACAAAAGTCCACTTTATTAGTGCAGATTAAGTGCTTTCGTCATGAGTATAACAAAACTTCATCAAAATCACAAAATACACCTACAAACACAATTTAAATACCCCTCCCCATTATAATCACATGATTAAAAACACCAATAATATTGTACCTTCACTTTTTAAAAACATGGCATAACTTATTTACTTGGTTGTTTTAAAAATAACTTATTTTTTGTTCACAAATGTTAAAAACATTTTTTTAGTTGTCGAAACCTAACGTATATTAAAAACACACTACTTAAACTTGGAAAATCTGCAAATTAAACATTATGGGATGTAAGTTTTAAAACACTCATTGATATTGTATCATTTAAGCCTGGTGGTGCAGTGGCATTTAACTTCAATTGCCACTGCAATTCTTTACGCTCTATTAAATCTCCCCATGGCCCTCCTAATGGATTCCTTATACATTGTATCCACACCAAAAAACAAAAATTCATGATCAGGATGTTTCTCAACATGACAACACAAGGAATTACTGTTCTTTTTATTTTTGATATTATTTAAATGTTCATAAATTCTCTCCTTGAACTAAGTCTTCCCTACATAGAAACCTGGACATTTTCTACAAAGGGCAAGGTATACTATTCCTCGCGACTTGCAAGTACAATGAAAAGATGTTTGCACTGATATACCATTTACTTTTACATCTGTTTTTTCTGAAATATACTGGCATTGACTCCTAGTCCGACATTTATATGTTCCTTTTTTTTTTTTTTTTACTTGCTAATATGTCCTGTGTTTCCTGGGTTTCTAACATTTGTTTTATACATCTAGCTCCCCTGTACACAATACATGTTTTTTCTCCCAAAACATCTATGTTTCTTCAAAGCACTTATTTGCCAATTATTACATAAGGTTCTCTGAATTATACACATGTTCATATGAATATGTCATAATAAATGAACATGAATACTTTCCACCCTTTTTCTCTACTACTTTTACATTCTGATTCATCAATAATATAGGTCTTATCGCACCTTGACTTCTTTTTAATGAAACTTCACCACCAGTTTTATCAGTTCCAAGGGGCAGCCTCTAACCTCAAACATTTCCTGCAATATTTTACACTCAATTTTGAAAGTGTCATCGTCAGATATCATTCGGGCTAGTCTCACAAATTGCTCCTTAATTATTCCTTTTTTTGGTGAAAAGGATGACAACTGCCTTCCTAAAAATAGTGCTCTGAAGTACTTTCCTCTTGTCGTCTTTGGTAACAAACACATCTAGATAGCTAATACTTGTTTAACTATAATTATGTGTAAACTTTAAAAGAGTAGTAGTAGAATGTAACTATTCTGTAAAATTGTTGGTTTCTACTTCTCTCTGTTATCAAGCAATAAATATGAATAAATATGTTGTCCAGGAATATAACATATATTCTCCAAGGGGGGACATTAACATTGTTAAAAATAAAAAGTTTTTCCCATTGTAATAATACTGTATTCGCAAGTACGGGGGCACAACATGCCCCCATTGCGACACCTTTTTTCTGATGAAAAAATTGACCATCCAAATGTACAAAATAGTTTTAAGTACCATTTCTAATAAAGTATTCAAAACATTTATGTTTTTAGAACTGAACACACCAGATTCATACAGAAAATCATGAAACATCTCCATTTCTCGGTCTTGTAGTATGACGTTAAATAAATTTAGTACATCTATAGTCACAAACACCAGGCCAGGACTGTACTCAACATCTCTAAGTTTGGACAAAAAATCCCTCAAATCTTTGACTATGTGAGAATAGTTATCTAGTAATTTTTTCACTTTTTCATCTATATATAAGGCCATGGTGTGTGTAATGGATGCTCTTGCACTAACAATAGGTTTCATGGGGGGGTCTGCTAGACACTTATGAATTTTAGGAATGCCAAAAATAGATGGGACAACTGGAAATTTTACATGAAGAAATTTAAAAGTTTCCCTTGTTATCTCTTCCTGGTCTAACATGTCTTGAAGAAAAAAACGTATCTTTCTATAAGAGATGTTAATAAAATTTAAAGAAATTTCTTCGTAACACTCATCAAATGATTGAGCATTTTGTTTGAATAATCAACTTTAGACATGATGACAACCTCCTTGCCCTTATCGGGCTTCATGACCCTGATTTCTTTGTTCACCATAAGCTCTTTTAACATCTTATGTTCTGTCTGTGACAAACTGTTGACAGAAAAAACATTGTATTTTGTTTTTAACATGTCCCTAAAGTTGAATTCACACATCTTCTCAAAGATAGTAAGTGCATAGCCAATGGAGGATGAAAAACGTTACTTCTGCATAGCACATTTAACTGTCCACTTTCAAGTCCTTTGAACAACAACTTAAAGTTCAATTTCCGCAAATACAATATCAGATCTATTAACAGTTCGTCAATGTATGTGCAGTTGGAACAAATGTCTGACCTTTGCTGAGCAAGGAACATATTGACTCTTTAAACACTGTGCCCAGGTAATTGTATACCTTAAAGTCACTCTGTTCATTAACCAAAACTTTAGGGGAAACTTTCTATTACAGTACCTGTTTCATAATTGCTCTCCAAAAATTCTATTCTTGATTGTAGAAGGAATTATGGCGCATCCGAACTCTGCGAGCTCCCCCACGGTTCCGATAACATTGATGACCTGTCTGTGGAGGATAACTTGTATTCCTGACCCAGTTATTGTGAATTGTCTGATTTCTAATCCTCTCGGATCTCCTGGGGTGAGCTTCTTCTAAAGGGACTGTTTCATCTGCATGTCCGCTATCACCAGCAGCCTCAATTTGATTTTCCTCTCTCGGATCGTTTCTCCACCTCCTCTGCGTACCCATTGGTTTGGGATACGCTCTACCCTCTTGGTAGTCATGCCGGTCATACTTTACTTTTCTGCACTTCCTTTTTTGCATCTCCACTACAATGGAGTCTATTCTTCTGAAAATAGCCTGATATTGTTCAAACTGCAAATAAAACCATAAATCCTTCTTGATATTTTGATCCAGGTTATCAGCCTCCTTCATGAGCTGGTCAATGGTTAACTGGTTGTACTTCCTAAGTAACGTCAGCATTTCTACTCCTGCTTGTCAAATAGCTCAATCAATTCTAAGTTCGGAGGGGGGAGAACTGGCAATTAAACCATTAGGGTATTTCCAGCAGTGAAGCCCCTTCGGTACCCTCTCAGAGTTGATACACTCAGTTAGAAAAACATTTTCAAGCTGTAGTTTACTGCATTGCAGAAGAACATTTTCTAAAGCTGCTAGGGTGTCTTGGTAAGAACCTGACCCATTGTTCCCATATTGTAAGTTTAAATTAGTCCATAACCAAGAATTGAAACTTGCATTGTCCACTGTAACTGCACCTTCATCAATACAATGGGGTATTATGGAACTCAGCACTGTTCTGGTTGTTTCTAACATCACCTGTAGAATGCTCCATAAGCTGCTGAATCAAAAGGTTAAATTGGCTCACACTCTTATTCAATTCTTCCAAATTAGGAAGAGATCTGGCTGCAACTCCAGCTAAACCCACCGCAGAAGACATAGCACAAATGCACAAAACAAAAACTGGTAACCAAACTCCAAACACAAAACAGCAGGGCAAGCCGGATGCAACCACAAAAGTCCACTTTACTGGTACAGATTAAGCACTTTCATCATGAATATAACAAAACTTCATCAGAATCACAGAATACACCTACAAACACAATTTAAATACCCCTCCCCATTATAATCACGTGATTAAAAACAATAATATTGCACCTTCACTTTTTAAAAACATGCCATAATTTATTTTTGGTTCACAAATGTTAAAAACATTTTGTAATTGTCAAAACCTAACTTATACTAAAAATAAACTACTTAAACTTGGAAAATCTTCCTTGCCCACTGCCAGGAGATTTAGGGTCAACAGTTTGGATGTTGTAGTCCTGATTGTCCGGAACAATCTTTTTATCCTTCTTGTGTTTAGTAGAAACCTATTTGGATTCAGTTTGCTTAAACATACTGTTGAAATGGACCTTGTGGTTTGGAAAATCAAGATCTGTGGATACAGATTTCACAAGCTTGTTAATTTCTTCTTTAAGCACAGCCATCTGACAGTTGTTTTCCCATAATACCAACCTTGTTAGATCCAAACCAGTTCTGTCAAAAAGTTTGAGTAATTCAAAATGAAAGGGTGAATTTTCCTCCACACCCTGAGGACATTTCCAAACCCTCAGGCCTTTAGGGACGTGTTTACAATTGATACTTTCATCAAGAAAATAAAATTGTCTAATTGTAAAGATTTGTATTTAAGAAAAATCTTATCCAGCACCTTAATTTGCTCATTCAAAGTTGAAAATGCTCCATCAGCAGATCGAATATATTCTCTGTTGGATGGATAGTTTAAATTGTCAAGCTGTCTATTAACATTATTGGACTTATTAAAGTCCAAAAG
This sequence comes from Protopterus annectens, assembly GCF_019279795.1. Lineage (NCBI taxonomy): Eukaryota > Metazoa > Chordata > Ceratodontiformes > Protopteridae > Protopterus > Protopterus annectens. The sequence continues at coordinate 187,266,116 of NC_056731.1, forward strand.
CGAACATGATGTGTCATGTTCAACATTACAATAGCTACCTTCTTCTGGCCACTGAAAGACCCAGAGGAGTCCCAGAGCTCTGTATCGGGTTGGAAAAAAACTGTTGTTGTTTCCATTAACTTGCTGTAGATCTTGTGACAGTTGCTGGACTAAGAGTTAGATTCCCCACAAGGCCAGGTAAATTCACATTGCTGAAGGAAGATCCATAGGGGGTATCCAAAGCAAACAGGTCCTGTGAGTCTGGTGCAAGCATACCAAAGAACGCCCGAAAACCAATAAACCACAGAAAACCAAGCAGAACTTCGGAACTGGTATGAAAAACTATGCAAACAGTGAATAAAAACTCAGAGACTTGGACTAGTGAATAAAAACTCATAGGCACACACACCCCTTCAATTTTGCCCAGTAGTAAAATGAGGAACATGAGTAGCTTCCAATCAGATACCTTACAAAAAAATCCAATGAAAATTAATAATCCGATTCCATATCTCTTGAATAATTGTGCAAGTACACCTACACATGTTGTCCAATGAATTACAACTACAAAGACCAAACCATTGCTGGAAAAAATAAAAGTTGACCAATAAAAACAACAATAAGAAAGTCATACTCTTGAAAAAGTTTTTTTACACTCTTGTTGCCCTAATTTTCAATTCACTAACAATCGAAATGGAATCATTGAGTCATGGTGGCATTGTGGCATTTAATTTAGACTGGCACATCATTTCACGGTGTAACAGGTGTTTTTTCCAGTCACCCGATAAAACATCACACCCCCACCTGTTCCAACACAAAGTAAATTTGACAAAATTACAGCACATTAGCACGTGTTTAGCTAGTGCGCTTGTGTTTTCTTTTTTCTCAATGCTGTAAACGTGCTGATATATTCTTTTGTTTAGTGCATTGTTGGTTTTGCTGATGTAAAAAGTGGTACATGACTCACACCATGCCATATAAACCACCCGGACTGATGAACAATTAAATCAGCCATACGTAGCACAGTTAAAACATTTTAGGGTGAATATTACAAACAGCTCTGTGGAGTAGCAATAGGGGCTGCATGTTCCCCCCTTTTTTCCAACGTGGTACTACTCATCTGGAGAGGGGATGGAGAGTTGCTTGCTGACTTTGTGAGAGACCTTGAGAGGACATCTGTGTTTTTTGAATTTAGACCTTGAGAGGACATCTGTGTTTTTTGAATTTACATCCCGTGTTGATCGGGAAGGTGTGAATCTTCTTGATATATATGTGCAGAAAGGCAACTCTGGCACAACTGACACTACTATTTACAGAAAAACAGCATTCTGTAACTCATTTTTGCATTTTCAGAGTAACCACCTCCTCCATCAGAAGTGGGGAGTGGTGAAAAGCCAGTTTATTTGCTTTTCCTGACTTACATGTTATGACCAAAGATGTCTACAGGAATTTGAAGTATTAAAATCCATGTTCCTGGAAAGAGGTAACCAGCCCCATATTATTGATGAAGCCTGGGAGACAGTTACCCAAGGGAGGTCCAGCAAGTATGGCGCAATTATTAAACATGGTCTGCAGTTTATTTAATAGAGTGGATGAAGATGCAGGGACTTCTACTAGCCCAGTTACAAACTTCAACAGTAACATGGTGCTTCATTTCACTAGTGATTCTAAAGGAATTTGGGGGGATATTTAACAAAAACTGGTCAATATTACATTGTGATGATTACCTAAAATTGATTTTCAGTCAGCCCCCTACTTTTACCTTTAAAAATTGCTTTAACATCAAAAGCATTTTACAAGGTTCAAAAAAGTCCACTATTTTCAGGGTTTCCACGAATTATCAAATGTGGTATTTGTTGATATCGTCTGTACATTGATGCCAGTGTGGAAGGTTCTTTATTTAATTTAATTAACTGTGCTATGTATGGCTGATTTAACTGTACATCAGTCCAGGTGGTTTACATGGCATGGTATGGGTCATGTACCGCTTTTTACGTTGGCAAAATAAACAATGCACTAAAAAACAGACTATATCAGCATGTTTACAACATTGAGAAAAAAGACAAGAGCACACTAGCTAGACATGCTCTAATGTGCTGTAACTTTGTCAAATTTAATTTCCGTAGGGTATGATATTTTATCGGGAGACTGGAAAAAACACCTGTTACACCATAAAATTATGTGGCATTAAATGCCACTATGCCATCAGGACTCAATGATTCCATTTTGATTTACTGAATTGAAAAATAGAGCAACAAGAGTGTTAAAAAAACTTTCCAGAGTATGACTTTTTTATTGTTGTTTTTATTGGTCAACTTTTCTTTTTCCAGGATTGGTCTTTGTAATTCTAGTAAGTCATTGGACAACATGTACAGATGTACTCGCAGAATTATTAAAGAGGTATGGAGTTTGATTCTTAATTTTCATTGGATGTTTTTGTAAAGTACTTGATTGGAAGTTGTTCATGTTCCCCATTTTACTGTTGGACAAAATTGAAGGGTGCGTGTGCGCCTATCTGTTTTTATTCACCTGTTTGCATAGTACAAATCATTCAGTGGTTCTGAGGATGTCAGTAGATGAAGAAAGGGCTTAACTGTAGTTTTTAGCTTTGGCAATAAAGGTTTGTTGCAAGTTTTGGGCTACCTAGTTGTTTTTACTTTTACTGTTATGCAATTCTGTTTGTAACTGTGATGTCACAGTAGTTTTTGTAAATTGCATTTTGGGTCTGAATTGCACAAATTCAGTGCCATAGCTCAGGTGTTGGTGATCTATAGATGATATGCTGATAATGTGAGCCCAAAGTTTTTTTCTCCCTCTTTTTTTTAATGCTCATTGTGCCTGCTGACCATCAAGTTGCTGCTAGTAACTCAGTCGTTACTTATCACTGGTCGAGAGCAAGCTGTGGTGCACTGATCATTCAGCAGACATGAGGTGTATTGTGTGCCCTCGCCAGAATCTTGGGACTTTTTTGTCTTAATCCCATTTCTGGATGGGGGACACGTAAGTCCATGTCACTGCAGGAATCCTTGCACTCTCCCCTTATGTGTGCACATGCCTGCATACCCCACTATAGTGGGTCATTCTTTCATTGCCATACCTCCAACAAGGGATTGTGACATTGGATCACTCACTCTACTCCCCCCCCCCCATACCAGCAATAAGAGGTGATCAAACTGGGTTTGCCATCATAGTCCAGGGTCTGTCACTCTACATCAGCAGAGTTATCCAAAATTTTAAGTTTTGAAGTTATCGTTTTGCTTTATATTGTCAGTTAGCTGCTAACATTTTCATGTTGGACTGTGATATTGGGCTTGGATTGTACTATAATGTGTATGTTTGTTTATTCTTTTACAGTAGAGTCTCAAATTATCTGAACCAGCCTTTCAAAGATTTTGGATAGAAAAAAATCAAAAAAGTCTAAATATGTAAACATTACTCATATTCAAATGAGCATTTTTTTTGAGCTTGTAACCAGCTCATGTGTGAAAAATATTCTTTATTGCCCACTGGAATCACTTGAATGGTTGAAAAATTAATTCCTGCATTCAGAAAAAAAACAAGATTTTGGAAGTTTTTTATCCAGCTCAACTATATGTTTGATAGTCCAAACAGCCAAACTACTCTTAGGTCCCAGTTAGTTCGGATAATCAGCTCTCTACTGCAGTTATCTGCATGAATTTGTCTGTTCGTGGACTTACAGCCATTGCTGAATGAGTCCTGTGTTTATGTGGAAAGTCTGGATTCCTTACAGAGGCTATTCACTGAAATATGTTTTGGGGGTTATGTCTGTGAAACCTGGTAACTTTTGTAGTGCACACAGGATATATCCCTTCTTTTGCTGCAGATTTCACATAATTTACTTCAGACGGTTAGTGTTTAGAGTTTTGTCAAAGCATTCAAAAGACAAAAAAGAGGAAAAGTAAGTTAATTAATACCAAAGCTCTCTCATGTGTTTTCAGCTAAGGTCTCACTAGGGAAGGCAATGATAGAGGATTCAGCAGTAAAACAGCAGCATTTAAATAATCTCTGTGATTTTAATGACACCATTCATGTAACTGTTTACCATATGTCAGGGTCGGGCAGTAAGTAATCCTGTAAGAAGTGGTAGAAATTGTTTACTGACATTATTTGTCCCATTACTTTTACTTTAGAATTTTGCTCTTGTACTTTTTAAAATGTAGCTAAATTTTACTTATTAATTTTAGTGCTTCTGTGTTAATGGTATTCCACCCATTTTGAATGGAACACTTTTTTTCCTGAAGAATGACGGTTTATAAACTAACGAACTTCTTTTGCCCCCTTGATCTTCCTTTGCTTAGCAGTTAGTGCGAAATGCTGTGTTGCAGAGCTTTCAGCTTCCAAAGATTGCACTTATTTAGAGAGAAGTAATGTGTCACACGTCTGTAGTCGGTGGTTCAAACTTCTTTTGAATCAAGAGTATAGCTGCAGAAGAAGACAGTAAGAAATTGGTTTTAAATGCTGCTCTCCAGATTAAGATTCTGTGTCATACGTTTTGCTAGAAGAAAGACTATATTCTTTTGGATATATAGCAGTTCTTGTTATGTTTGAATTATAAACATTATGTGATTAGTCAAGCTGCTTTTATGATTAGTGATTTGTCTCTTGATTCTGACAAGAGCAAAATCTGAAGCTGTCTCCACATCAGTATAATGTGTTTTCTTTCAAGTCTGCAGTTACTAATTAATGATCAAAAGGCATTCATTGCCTCATTCTGAGAATATGACTGTAAAACTCATGAATTTTCCAGTTTCATGTGAGGTGCTCTTTGATCTATGTTACGTCATGAGTTGGAAAATTAGTACAGCTGTGGAGATATTATCTACTTATAATGCAGCAGCATATTATATTCTAAGTCACTTTTGTAGGGAGTATATGATTGATTCTGTTCCTTCTAGAGTCCGAAAGTTATTCCCTTAAGGGGATTTGTTCTTTACCTGATAATGAGGGGATGTTCAGTCCAAAACATTTCCTCAGGATGCTACTTTTAGGTCAGATAAGGAACATTCAGTAAAATCTACCCAAGGCCTTTGATTCAGTTTTCCACAGCTTTCTTCTAAAACAACTCTCTTCAACTGGCCTATAACTTGTTAGGTCTCCTTCCTTCTTTCCACAGCAGGAAACTCTCACAACCCCATCACCCCTCTTCCTGCCTTGTGAAACGTTTTGGCAATGGGAAGAGGGTCTAAAAATTCTGACCTGAAAAAGCATTTCAACAGGCACTTGATTACGAGATGTTAAAAACTGGTTACGTAACAGAGTTCAAGTCAAGCCAGCGTCACAGCACATTCTGTAGATGTCCAGATATGCCGAGTGTTTTGAAAAAGATTTTGAGGAAAAAAAGTTGTTCTGAATATGAGTACACTACTTCCAGAATCGTGGGGTCATTTGGCAAGAGTATTTAACTTCTCCAAGCTCAACATGCACCAAAGAATGAGGGCATTAAGACTGGTAATTCTTCAGCTTTTTTTGCATGTGCTGCGGCACACTGCCTAGAACGTCAGGGTGGGCCTAAAGGTTGGTTCTTTGCATGCTGCTTTGCTCCAACCCCACAGAAGATGTATGGGGTTTCAAGTAGGTCACCAGAATTTAACATTTGTGGCCCTTTCCTTCTGTCTAATTACAGCCTTGGAGTATTGTCCAAGTAACTTGCATACTCAGTTGTATCTCTCAGGCATTCAAATTTGTCCTTATCTTTGCAACTTATGACTCGGGCAATCTAAGCAACAGTTATTGGAGCATTTGAAGGTGGTGAGATTTTTTTTTTGTGTCTCGGTCTCAAGGTAAATGGAAAAAAATCAGGTCTTTTGCCACAGGAAAAGAAGGCGTTTGAGAGTTTTGCTAGACAGCATGCAGGAAGGATTCTTAAAGGTCCAGAACATGGGTACAAGATGTGAAGTGGGATGCATCTTGCAAAATTATTGACTTTCATCAGTGCCAAACTTCATTTGTTTTCCCTGGACTGCTTTCCAAGTCCCCTTTAAATACTAATTGTCATATTTGTTATGCAGGTGCCTCAGAATTCATGGCTCAGTCTTGTCCTGATTAACTGCATGCACCTGTAATCAAACAGTCTGCAACTGCAAGCCATTGTTGGTATAAAAAAAGCCAATAGCTTTACAAATGCACAGAAGAGCTCTTTTCAAATGCTAGAAAACTGCCATTTAAATTGTTTCAATTTTGGTTGGACATAAACAATTTTTCCTTTGTCTGTAACATAAACTAAAACATTAGTCTATGCATCCACCTGTATTACACCATGAAATTAGTATAATTTAGTGCACATACAATATGATCAGTGCACTTTTACATCCCCCAGCAGCCCATAATCACAGCAGAAGACTGCCTGTATCTAGCATTTATCTTGTTGAAATATCAACCCTGTATACATTAGTCAAGACAATGCACTTAAACGCCACTTGCGTAAACAGTAGTCATTTGACTTAATATATTCCTTCAGTAATTTACATATTTTGAACAACACTGAATGCAACTGATTTATTTTTTCCTCTAAATTACTAAAAATTATCTCCTGTACCAAAGCCGAACAGCTGCAAGGCCTGCTCCTCACTAGAGCTTTTTCATCTCCTTCTTCTAGTTTATTTTTTCTTACTTTTTCCAGATTCTTTCTTTGCTGACTTCTAGGCAGTGTAATAACTAGTCAGTAACTGAATTTTACCCATTTTTGACACCACTTTTATTTTTCACATGTGGAGAGCTCTGACCAGCCTGCTTTTCAGCATGCAACCATCTTGGAATCACAATAATAAAATATTAAGAGTGATCGCACCTTCATTGGTTAATACCTAGGGCATCAGTGATCAGGGGCACAAACTTGTTAATTTGTGAGGCCATAATTCCAGTGTCTGAGATTTGTATGGGCACAGTGCAAGTAGATGTCTGCTTAGCTTCCCTTATTTTGTCTGCTGTCTTTCTGCCTCAGATGGTGATTTCATGAGTAGTGGAAAGGAGGTTAAGGGATGGTCTGCTTCACTGCCAGCAATGAATGCCAGACTGGAACCAGATGTCGAAGTTTTCTGATTTTAAAGACATATCTCCTACCTCAGATATCCAGATGCAACTTCATTGATTCTGATACTGGATTTTGAAATCTCAGGTCACTCCTTCTTACTTAATGGATGTTATAGAAGCTTTTGTGGTTGGAACACTTGGAGACTCCTCCGTTTTAAAACAGATGCCTGTGTTTCTAAGACAGCAATGATTATGTATTAGGAGGTTACACCCGATACCCAGATGCTTGAAGTTAGGACATCTGGGGATCAGGTGTAGACTTCTGGTCATCTGAATTATTTTCTCTGATGCCTCTGGACTCTCAAAATTCACTCAGTATTTTGCTTTTTTGCCATAAACTTCTCAGGTCTTGGCAAATGCAACTAAGCTGTCAATCTGTCAGGGACTCCCCCTCAAATGAAATGGAAAAGAGAGCCATGTCACCCTCTTTCTCCTCATTTTTCTGTAAAGAATAATGAGCCTCTAGTCTATACAAACCTGGTTACTCTCTCTCTCTTGGCATTGGACACTTTTTATGGCAATGAAATATCCCTTTTGCATGGCTTTCTGCTAAGGAAGGATCATTTCCAGAGGATTGCAGAAGAATTCTCCTTCCCTGAAAAGTGCAGTGTGCACTCAAATCAGTAGATGTTCCTAAGATTGTCTCACTGTTTCAAGATCTGTACAGTGATCTATATCTAGAGCATGGTTCACAGCTACTTGCACCTAAGATGCTTGATGGATTTTGTGTGCTGTATGTACAGGAGTAGTTTAAATTCCTTTGTAAGAACACAGTGGTGTTTTAGACATTGCTGCTCAGAGGGGCCAAAAACCAGCTGCTCTAAATACCTTGTAAGTGGCAAAGTGTAAGATCCATGACAGGTCTGGATAAAAAGTGTACACTTCTGCAGTACTTGTCTCAAGGCATTTCTAATGTTTCCATGTTCCTATGGCAGACATTATCTCAGAGCTAACACAAACAACTGATACTGTGGTACTTGCCTTAAGTGGGTTTATGGAACAGTGAGTGATTGTTTCAAGGCTACTGCTTCAGTTACAGTCATTTGAGGACATTCATGGCTCAGTACCCAACTTTTCATGAATAACAGTGGCCCATCTTCTAAATATACACCCTTGGAAAATAGTGTTTTATTTAGTTTATTCTTCCAGAATTTTTTCTGAAAGGATGTAAGGAGGATAAAACTTTGTAGAGAATTTGCATTGATATTCTACTAATTTTATCAAAATATTCTAGGAACTACCCATTAGAGTCATGACCATTTTACTGTAAGCAAACCAGGCAGCAGCATTATCTCCAGAAAATACTGTATCACAAATACATATGAAAAGTGTAAAATAAAAAAAATATATATATGGAAATCCAAATATTCAACATTTTTAGTTGAGGAGACCTTTCAGAAGCAACCTGTGAGATTCCACTCTGACACTCGCTTTCACTTTGCCCAGACCTTTCTGGAAAAAGACATTCTTTTTCTGTTAGAGTAATTGTATTGTAACAAAAGACAAATGGGTCACAAATGTATTATCAGTGAGCTATGCAAACAAGTTATGTGTAATACTATCTTTTGGGACCCCTTCATCTACTCTGGGAGATCAAATGCAGTTACTTTACTTCAGTTCACCAGCTGTAGGGAAAAAAAAGGAATGGGGGTTCAAGTCAAGAAATCTTCCGTGTACCAAAATGAAATATCTATGAAGGACCATTTTGTATGTTACAAGCTTGAGCAAGATTGTCAATATCTTGAGTTTTTTTTTTTATTTTGTTAATGTAAACTGCAGATTTTGCTCTCTTTCTTTAGAGTGATTTCAGGTTAATTTTGAACATGTAGGATGCCTACTTACACATTCCAGTCTACAAGACTTGCGTGGAGTTCCTCAGGTTTTGTATAGGGGTCTCCCGTTCCAGCTCAGCTTCTTATTATTTAACATATCTTCAACATCCAAACAATTCACAAAATATTTTGTTGCAGTATTTATTTACGAGAGAGAGAGAGAGAGAGATGAATCAATGAATAGCTTATTTTGGTGAACTGATTCAGCCCAATTCTCTTCAAAGTTCACACCTTTGCAGTTCACTAAATACTGCAGTATTTTCATAGTCTGAATTGTTCTTCACTTAGAAATAAGACTGATCTTTTTCCCCAGTCAGAACAAGAGATTTCTAGAGATTGTCTTGGAGAATTTATCTTCCACAGTAACACTTGACTTTTATCCCACATATCTCAAACCAGAAGGACTTTTTTGGAAGGACATTCATAGGTTCATACAAGGTTACTAGGCTAACAGCCCTAGACCTGTTACAAGCCTAGCTATATCTATGCAGAGTTCCCCCTTTTGCCTGTGGTTAAGTGAGTGAAGATTGCAGAGGTAAGGGTCTATAGTAATTAATACTAACTTCCTCTGTCCAGGATGGACATGGGTGACACCCCAGGGGTGAATATGCAGTCACCCATCCATTGATCTGTGTTGCGTTTGAAGAGGGTCAGGGAGGGGCTCTGTTTCACATGAATTGGAAGCTTGTTTCAGAGAAGTGGCAGTCTCTGGGACAAGTATCCATCTCTCCAGCTTGACTTTTTCATGTCAGAGGCTTGGTTAAGATCCCTGGAGTGAGTAATTCTCGTGCAGTTTGATTTACGAATGTGTAGCATTTTCATTTGGGCTGGGTCAGAGACTGCTGTGTAAGCCAGTCAGAGGTCAACCCTTAGCAACCTGTAGGAGACAGAATACAGTGACAGGGCTTTCAGTCTTTCTGAATAAGACTTGTTTTGTGTACCTGGTAATTTCTTGGTGAGAAACCTCTGTGGTCTCTCCATTTGCTGCAGGTACCTGGTGAGGTACATGCAAAAGGGAGCATTGGACTCAACTGCTGGTCTGATGAAAGCAGAGTATAATAGAGTTATAACATCCTTACATCTAAATGCAACCCCTTTACTTATATGTGCCATACATAAGGATTTCCTTACTACTGTGAATATGTGGTGGTCAGAGTTCACATTGCTTTCAACCTGAGTACCCAGATCCCATACTACTGGGTCTACACTTAGTGGGGTGTTGTCTTTAATGTAATTAGCAGGTATGTCAGCTTTCCCTAAGGGAATAATAATGCATTTTTTGCATTTAGCTTTAATCCGTGGCTGTAGCACCAATCATTTGCCTGCATGAATCCTGTCTAAAGTATATCAACATAATCAGGGGACTCAGTGATTGCTCCCAATTTACAATGGTCAGTGAACTTGGTCAGCCACAGGCAGTCCAAGTTTGCCTGGACTTATGAGAAATAAATTCCACACAGTAATGGGCCCAGTACAAAACAGTGTGGTATGCCACTGGTGACTGGTCTTTTGCTAGAGGTGAAGTCACCCACTTTTATAGTATGTGTCCTGTTGGCGAGCCAGTTGGCCACCCATCTGGTAATGTAGGGTTTAATTCACATTTGGGAGAGTTTCTCTATAATACCTGAATGGAGGATTGTGTCAAATACCTTGGCCAGGTCAAGATAGGTGAAAGGCATGATCTTTCCCTCATCCAGGGTCTTGGTGACTTTTTCAAGGAAGTTAACCATATTTAACAGGTATGATCTAACTTTAACAAATCCAAACTGGGTTGGGTCCAGAGTTTGGAGATTACCTGTTACCCAACGCCCCTGGGTAAAGACAAGTGTACAAGCAACAAATGGATAAAGACAAGTATATAAGCAACAAATATTTACATAGCCATAGACCAAAGATTCCCACCAAGTTTCTAATTCTAATGTGACCTTATGAAAGCATAACTGCAAAATACTGCATCTATAAATTGTAAACAAATGTATGCACAAAATTTGTCTGCTATGTACCATAATGAACTAGAAGTGTGTTGTAAATAGTTACTAGTCTGTACTAGTATGATAGTGTATTATATGTAAATGGAGCTTTTCTCCCTGGGCCTCTGCTGAAAATGGACATGTGTCCAGCCGGACTTTCCCAGTCAACAAATGTAAAATCAATAAATATGTCTTCAATAAGGTCCATAATGATTCTTTACATGGCCTTGCAGATGAGGCTAATCAAGCTTATGGACCTATAATTCCCAGGGTAGATTGATGGTCCCCCTTTGTGCCAAGGGATTACTGTTGCTGCCCTCCATTCCACAGGAACATAGCCAGTTTGCAGGATGCGTTTAAACAGGGTTCCAAGTAGGTCTGCTAGGTCATGTTTTAAGCTTTTAAAAGGCAACCTGGGATGTTGTCTGGTCCGACTGATGCTGTGTTTTTGGCCTTGGAGAGCAAAGAGATGACTTTTTCTCTTGAAATAATAGACTGAGGAATGATGGCAGGTATACTTTGGGGGTGTGACTGGAGAGGACAGAGAGGAGAGTTTGCTCTAAATTTTTCATTAGCAGGTTGGCTATTACCTCCTGTGACACCCTTGCACTGGCCCAGTAGTCAAGGAGCCTCAATCCTCACCACTGGCAACAGTGGGGAATGTACACAGTGGGAGGATGACCGGTACACACACACACAGTAAAGTGCAATTTACCTTAAGAGCACACAGAGATCACAGTCAGTCTGGGGCTGGATTTTCCCTCTTTCTCCAGATCCCCAATAAGATGCCCCACTGGCACATTATAAGGTTGAGATCTCAGCTGAGTGGCCAAGCCAAAACCTGTAGCCCCCTCTCTGTCCAACCAGTGCTTTGTGTCCCTGCCCAAGTAGCCGACACACACACACACTTTGAGATTTGATTTATATACTAACACACACACCTGAGAATGGCTGGCACAGGTTTACTAGCTATGCCCCTTCTGCCCAAACTATAAGGTAGTTCAGCTACTCTAAGGCCCTTAACAAAAGATGTCCAATCCTACTGTGTAATGTTACTAATAATCCAAATGGTAGTCTGACCAAGAGCAAGGTTATTTGGGCGTGGCCTGTACAGTGTCACCAAATAGATATGCAAGTACTCTAAGAGTTTAAATATGTCTCACAGATATCAGCCACAAAGATAGATTTAAATATATTTAGTAATAAATAATAAAAGAACAAGACAATACTAAACATGTATTCACAGTCACTTCAGAGTTCAAAATTACAGGAAATATTTAAAACAATGTTGCAGGACAGTCTCAGATAAATAAAGAAAATATCTATGCTATATTTTACTATATTCCTATCTGAATCTAAAAGAGTTACTATGCCCTAAAAACTTAACAGAACAACATGCAGGCAGAAGTGCAGAAGATGGTGATGAGTGCATGTTTCCAGGTCAAATACAAAATACCAAATGCACAGCCTCTCTCTGAGAGATGTCTTAAATTAATATCAAATATTACTGCTGGGTTAGCTTGCATGACATCACTTTTTGTCACCTGACTTTAGTTCCCAAGCTAAACACCCAGTGTAGCATTTGACATCTCCTTGTGAAAAATACATATCTCTCAGATCTTTGCAGCTGCTAGGAAGTCATAAAGAAATAAAACATTTCCACATCTAAGCCTAGCAATTACTTCTCTTTCAAGACAATACAAAAAAAGTCTAGCTCTAGATATTCTGTCTGCTACTGCACTGAAACTGAGAGATAACATTTATAGCACAATCGTAAAACAATTTAATTTCAGCGTATTTTCTTAAAGTTTTGCAAGTAAACCCTCTGTGTTCTAGTTTCTATTGTTAAAACATATACATTTACACAATTACAATAGTTTATATACATTTCTATTCTAAGCCACAGGGCATGCTGTCGTTGCATTTTAGCTCAGCACTTTAAACACACTTCTGTATGAATCATATCAATATTCACAAATGACATAGATTTATTTACAAACTTCCAGATAGCTGAGCTGGCAGTATTTTTTGTGTCATTTATTTATAAATCATATTAATATTCACAAATGACATATACTTATTTACAAAATTCCAGCTAACTACGCTGGCAGTATTTCCCTTTTGTCACACCTCCGGTAGAGTTTGGGTAGTGCCATCCATAACCAGTTCAGTGCATAGCTGGGTATTCCCTTTTAGATTCCAGACATAGTTTAAAATAACTTGTGATTATCCTTAGCTAGGGAGGCTATTTTTGCTTGTAATTAGCTTTGGAGGACTTGACAAGATCTCCAATTTGTTTAAGCTAGAGAGGGATTTCTTCCTCTGCTGAGCCAGTTCCCTCTTGTACTTGGAAATTAGTTTCTTTTGTGTATACCCAAGATGCACAAAAACCATACTGATCCTCCATTTAGGCCAATAGTTGTAGCCCAAGGATCAAAGACAGAGCCACTGGCAGCATTTATTGACCACTATTTCCAAACCTGTACTGCAGACTTTTGCACACATTCTTAGAGATTCTTGTCACTGTCTAGAACAATTGAGAACTCTTGAAATGCATCAAGAATACATTTTTGTAACTGTGGATGTTATAAACCTCTTCTCAGTGATACCACATGATGTAGATTTGGAATTCTATGAGCATAGTCTAGTGCAAAGTGGTAAATTGTAGCAAACCAAAGTGAATTTGTTAATAGACATGTTAGAAACAGTGTTGGTCAACAATTTCTTACACTTTGATGGAGAATACTTTAGATAAAAATCAGGGGTGGCAATGGGAGCAAAATGTGCCCCAGTATTTACCAACTTCGTATTGGCAGATTGGGAAGAAAAAGAAGCCTTCCCCTCACCTTTCATGAACAACATTGCAGCTTACTTTAGATTTTTGGATGACATCCTAATTGTTTGGAAAGGTAGGCAGGAAGATGTGAAGGTATTCATGGATTTTCTCAAAGGGTCAACAAACTTTTTAAAGTTTACATACAAGGTGCATGACAAAGAAATTGATTATTGGGATGTAAAGTTAGCTAAAGATCCAAACACTGGGGGCACTATCCTCCACTATTTATAGAAAGGAGACGCTCCTTACTTGGTTGACTGACTCTGCACGAAGACACCTCTATCAAAAAGTATACCATTTGTAAATATCAAAATATCTACCCGTTGTATGTAACTTAGAACCTCACTAAGAGGCAGTATTTATGTACTAAACCTATTATTAGCATTTTTTAAATTATCTGTACAACTAGTTGGCTTGAACGAATCTGGAAACAATAAGCTTTTTATGTTCAATATTCTTTTCTGTATGTATGTATGTTGGACCTTTTCTCCCCGGGCCTTCGCTGAAAATGGATATGTATCCAGTCGGACTATCCCGGTCAACAAATGTAAAATAAATAAAATATATGTCAGTATGCTTCTGCATTACAATAGCTGACACCCTTTCCATGAAAAAGAACTGTAGTTAAAGGCCAAATGGTCAGACTGTGCAGATTAGTAAGGAATGAAGACAAATTTAAAGAAGTGCATATACTTGTAGGAATGTTCAATGAAAGAGGTTATCCACTGCAGTTACTACTGTCCATTAAGAGAGAAGTTATGAGAAACAGAAATTCCAGGTTTCTCCCTATTTTGAAGGGAGAAATAAACAGTGGAACAGCTAAAGATTGTGGGGTACCTAAAAATGATGTCATGGTTATTCCTTACCATCAAGATGCCCACAAGTTAGCAAAGACAGTAAACAATGCATGGAATACTGTCTTTGATCAAGTATTAAAAGAAAAGTTGGAATCATCCTTCAGGGTGGTATTTAGTATGGGAAGAAATATTAAGGAAATATTAGAAAAAGTGAAAGAACCACACATGGAGACCTGTGTGTCAAAAATGAGTAATTGCGGCTTTTGTAGTACATGTAGATATATTAATGACGGGTCCTACGTAGAAATAGTGACATACATCTTCCTGGACATTGCAAACTTCTGCTGTAACTGCAAAACTAGAAATGTGGTGTACATTGCAACATGTATTTCATATCCAGCATTCTACGTAGGGAAAACCGTGAGAACCCTACATGAAAGAGTTTTAGAGCATACTAGAGACATTAGAAAATGTAAAATAAGTAGTGACCTTTATATGCACAGTAGAGAATGCACCAACTTTAATAAGTTTATATTTTTTATACTTGATAAAGTGGTGAAAAACCCTAGAGGGGGGTGATAGTGACTTACAGCTTCTGATAAAAGAAACAGATTGACAGCTGAGATTAAATGCTAAAGAAAAACCTGGTATTAATGATAGCCTGTCCATTATTAGCATTTTAAAAATAAGAGTTAACCAGATATAGGCTTTACAGAAACCGTTTTACCATGACAAACAACTTGTGCTGTTTATCATAGGTTGGTACTAGGCTATCGGCCCTAGGGCCTATACAAGCCTAGCCATAACAATTCCCTGGATATTTCTTCACACAATATTTACTTCCCTGGATCCCTGTCTAGCAGGGCGACTGACGTGATCCCCGCGGTGAATTTCCTTTCTCCCATCCAATCGCCAAGGTTCCTTTTGAAGAGGGCCAAGGAGTCACTCTGCTTGACATGTATGAGCAGTCTATTCCAGAGTATGGGGAGTCTCCGAGTCAGGAACCTATCCCTCCAGCATGTTCTGTTTATTGTGATGACAAGGTTTAGATCCCTGGTGCGTGTGGCTCTGAGGGATTAGGATTTCTTTAAGTGGAGCATGTCCAACAGCTCAGGGTTTGACATGGCCATGTATGTTAAGCAGAGATAGCCTCTGAATAGACGATATGCCACAGAGTATAAGTGGAATTTATTTAGACAGTCAGCATAGGGTATCTGCTTTAGGCCTGTGATTCTTTTAGTGAGGTATTTCTACAGCCTTTGCAGCTGTTGCAGATGTCGTGTGAGGTACATACCAAACGGGGCGTTGTACTCTATAATGGGTCTAATGAGGGATGAGTACAGTGGGACAATGACCTCCTTTTTTCTGGATGAAAAGTCCTTAGTGATGAGGTGTGCCGCATACAAGGATTTCCTAATTGTTGTGGCAATGTGGTTATCGAAGGTGAAACCACTGTCCACCTGTGTCCCGAAGTCTCTCATCACACTTTCGGTGTTTAGTGTACTGCCACATATGTGGTAATTCATAGGTACATGTTTTTTCCCAAAGGGGATAAGTATACATTTCTTGGCATTAAGCTTGTGCCCATGGCTCTGGCACCAAGCATCTGTTTCTGTAAGGCCCTTTTGTAGAATATCCACATCATTTGGGGATTCAATAATGGCTCCCAGTTTGCAGTCATCTGCGAACTTTGTTAGCCAGAGTCCCTTAGTGTTGGCCTGTACTTCAGAGAAGTAGATGCCAAACAAGAGCGGTCCCAGGACTGAACCCTGAGGTACTCCACTTGTCACTTGTCTGGAGCTGGATTTGGAGTCGGCTACTTTTATAGTCTGGGTTCTGTCCGTAAGCCAGTTGGCAACCCATCGAGTGACATCGGGATTTAGGCCCAGCTTAGTAAATTTATCTATGATTCCAGAGTGGGGGATGGTGTCAAAGGCCTCGGCGAGGTCCAGATAGGCTGTGTGGACCGCCTTACCCTTGTTCACAGCTCTGTTACATTACTGCTATATTAACTAAATTGAATTGTGTATAAACAACAGAACAATGTGTCTTTCGGCTTTTCCCAGTTAGGGGTCGCCACAGCAGAACTCCGGTCCGCTAATGATTGGCAGTAGATTTTTGCGTACTGGCTTGCCGGGCCTAACGCACAACCTTCAACGAAGGAATGCCCATTCACGCATGTCGCTACACAGAAGACGCTCTAACTGAGAATCGAACAGGCAACGTCTGAGAGGCAACAACGCTACCGCAGCACCACCACCACAGTATAAGCAACAGAACAATATTTTATAAAATAATTATGGAGGTGCTGACTCTAAATAGTTTCTATGTAGTGTCTATTCTGCATTTTGTTCTTTGTATTTTAAATATGATGTTATGTGAAAAAATTTTAACTAATTATAACTAGAAAACAAAAGATTAACACTGGCAATCAAGGAAGTTATGTCATAATTATGTTACCACCTACATTTTTAAACAGGGTGCCTTGCACTACTGCATTTGACTCTGAAGATGCTTTTTAGCTGTAACGCTAGGTGAAAGCGCTTAGTCAACTGTGGGTCAGTTTGTTGCAACTAAAAGTGTGAATTCAGTGGAATAAAAGACCATCCTTTCATTTTGAGCTTTGGGCTGCAGCTTTATTTTATTTGCGTTTAAGGAGGGAGAGTGGAGTTTGGTTCTGAGGTTTCTTTCTCTTGTTGTACAGCCTGTTTATACTAGGGGTCCACCAGGGTGACTTGTTTTTTCGGCAAGACCTGGTTTTAATCCAGTCAGGTACAGCTGATTCTATTCATCTGCTTAAGTGGTTATACAGGGCATTAGTATACACCTCTGCATAAGAGTGCATGTTATCTGTGTTCGATAGGGCTTTGAAACTTCTAATACTATCTCTTAGCAAGAGATAATTTGCCTTTGAAAAATTCTTAATGTTTTTGAGCTTGATGGGGTATCTGGTCTTATAATTACATTGAATGAGACTGATTTATGGTTCATGCTTACCAGGGAGGACATCACACAGGAGTGGAGGTGCAATGCTCTCCCATGTTAATGAGTACAGTGAAGGACGTTTGAGCCTCATGTGGGTGTGCTGACTAGCTGGTCCAGAGCATTTGCATTTACAAAGTCCAAGAACCTTTGAGCCAGCATGTTTGTGGTCATGTACATTTCTCAGTTAATGGTAAAACAATTAAAATCACTCATGAGCAAGGTGTTAGACTGTATGATAAGTGACTCCACTAAGTTCAGGTATGCAGTATGCTTTTCCTGTTTCATGGTGGGGGGACCTATAGCTAGCCATGATGTGGTAGGGGGCTTTACCTGTAGTTAATTGGACATAGAGTAGCTCAAGAGAGTCATACTGTTTGACCAGTCTTGAAGTGTACTTATCCTTAATGAAGATGGATACACCTCCTCCTTTGGTTCTTTCATGCTCAGTTTGTGATCTGAATCTATGGAAGGCATTGTAGCCCTGCACAACCATGGTGCTTTTCACACCTTTCACACCTTTGATCCATGTGAAAGTGACTGCACTGATGTCAGCATCTTCCAAAGTGAGGAGTGCTTCCAGGGAGTGCAGTTTCTTGTTTAGACTCCAAACATTAAGCAGCAGTACCTTGAGTTTATCTAGAGATTTTGTTATGTTGGGAGGTTTCTTGTTTTGACACTGCCTTAAAAAGGCACAATAGGGGTGACTAATGCCTTTGCCAGTGTCTGAAAGCCTAGAGGAGACAGGTGCAGACCATCTCTGGCTAAACAGAGTGGCCTGTTGACCATGTCTTCCCCAGGTTGATGCATATTGGTTCCCCTTGGACTGACACCAGAAGCTAAGCCAATTGTTAGTCAATTATTTTTTGTTTGTATTGTGGCATCATCCTTGGAGAAGGTAGAATGCTGCTTAAGGCTAGGCTTATACCTGTGTGTCACACACAATCTGAGAGCTCAGTCATGTCTCTCTCTCTATATGGTCCAGTGAAGTATGTCTCAAGTCATTCACTGTCAAATAGACTATGACAGAGTCATACCAGTACTTGTACTTAAGTGACTTGACTGATCCTGACACCTGACAGACAGCTAATCATAACCCACTACTTATCCAGCCTGTTGAAGGGAACATGCATGTGTCTCACAATGAAGTCACCCATGACCAATACATTGGGTTTTGCGGTGTTATGTCATATAGGCTTATTTGTTGAGACAATGGTGTGTGTGTTACTATATGTTGTGGCTGTTTTTTGCATTGTTGTTTGTGTAAGAGGTTTCCATTTAGGAGGCCCCTGATCTTTTGGTAAGTTACTAGTGGGTACATATATATGTTTGTATGGGTTTATGTGTCATGCTCTTATTTAGTGTTGGAAATGTGTGCGCACTGACAACCTGTTTGGCATTTGATTTGTCCTTATGTGAGAGTCTTGCTTCCAGTTTCATAGTGTAACTACATCTCTCACTTAGCGTTTGTTTCAGGAGTAAGTGGTTGTCAGTATACGTGAGACAATTGCTACATTGCCTCAGGATGCCCATATCTATCAGGCTTGTCAGAGAGAAGATGGGAAATTGCCTTACTGTACGTTTTATTTGGGAAGGAAATGGGATGATTTGACAGGACTGTGCTGGTAGCGCTGAGACTACAGGAGGGACCTAGACATTTCCCAAGGATGTAGGCTTCATGGCTTCTGCCCTAATGCTTCCCAGTATTTGACTTCATATGAGTAAAGTACAGTAAAATTATAGTACTCATTATCTAGAACATTTTCTCACATTTTTGGTTAAAAATTTTTTTGTTGTTTTTATTCAAGAATTAATATTTCTTCAACCAGTCAAGACCAGAAGCCTACCTCAGATTACTCTTATTATGCTTATGGAGCACAGCTTTAGGATTTCCAAGTGCAAAACTTATACTTTCCATTCCAGAGAGAACAGCTCTTCAGTTTCAGAGAGACATCAGTCACTGGTCAAGCCCCAGCTTTCCTCTTCACCTTTGACATCAGGCCCAGGCATTGCATTAAATTTGGGTTAAATGGTAATTTGAAAGCTATCATTTATTTTTGAAGATGTAATAGGTGAACAGGATTATTGCTTAGCTTCCCAAGTATTAAGATACCTTTAGAGAGGAACACCATTGTTAAGATATGCAGCAATCTGAGTTATTCAGTTGTGTGTTCAGAAAGGTTTGTTCATGAGGGTCATTGTGAGTACTTCAGACAACACAGAAGAAATGTAGTTAAGTTTGCAAAATGGTGTTAATTTTTGGAGAGAGAGGATAGAGGTATGATTTATTACACATTATAATAGTTGAGGCAAGGCATTTAATAGAAAATGAGAAATATAATTTGAATTAAGGATGTTAATATACCCCCCCCCTCCAAATACACACACCCAAACACTATTACTGTTATGCAGTCACGAATTAAAAATAAAAAAGAAGGAATGAAAGAAAGTTAAGAGAGTAACACAGCCAGCAGACACTTTGAAAATATTATTAAAAATGACTAGTGTATTTTAATATCCATTTCTCAGGTGGATAAGGTGGTGGGAGAAATACTGTCATTTGAAATGTAGATGTAGTACAAATCTGCAGGGTTTTCTGAAAACCATTATTCAAGGTTCAGGCCTTAACAAACAGCTTTTTTTAATCAGTATCATAACTGCAACTTTATATTTAATCTGACCCTAGTAAAATCACTCATGCAAGGATCATGCCTGTTTCTGTCACTTATCAGAACCAAATTTTTGTAATGTGTGATCGTAGATAAAAAAGTAACTTATATAATTTATAGTATAGTATAGTGTAGTTAAAACAGAAGGCATTTCAACACAAGCAACTTTGTTTACCCTTGGCCATTTGAAAATGGGCTTTCTACAAGGCTTTATAGCTGAGCAGTGGTTTATCGGTTTTATTTTAATAAAGCCTTCCCTAATATCCTAAACTTTATAACCCTCCATGTATTTAGACACACACAAAGAAAGAATTGCAAGATTTTTAGTCCCTTTTGTAACCCACATATTAAACAGCTCAACAAACTGTTGACCCAGTTGTTTGAGATTTAGCATCTTTTGTGGAGAGTGACCTAACTTTTGACCAACATTGTTGCAAGAAAGTGCTTCTATATTGCACAGCTTATAAACAAAGGGATTGTGTCTAGATTTAGGGATGTCATTGTCCCTTTTTACTCAGTCCTCATTAGGCCAGTCATTGTGTGTAATACCCCCTTTGGCATGCATCTGTCCAGACACATGCAACAACTGGAACGCTCACAGAGATACATTAGTAAGAGGATGTAAGGCCTAAACAATGAGTCCTTCATGGACCGACTCAAAGTCATTTGTATCCTGCAGACTGCTAAGAGGTGACCTGTGTCTGTCATACAAGGCATCTTCCGCTACAGTTATCCCACTCCACAAGGGGGGATCCACCTCGGATCCCGGGAACTACTGCCCCATCAGTCTGACGAGCCTGATCTGCAAGGCCATGGAACGTATTATCATGGAACTTGCAAACAAAGACATTGGCAACCTTCAAACACTGGACCCCAGCCAGTTTGGGTTCGTAAAGGGCCGATCTTGTTTCCTGAAGATAAAACAAAGGCTACAGCTGTACATTATGTGCTCACACACAATTAGTTCAGCAATATCCGTATTTATGATGGCATAAGGTGAAGTATTTAGGAGTATGGATTAAAAAGGTTTCTGTTGGCAGCTAAGGATATGAGGGAAGAGATCAAACAAAAGATAATACAGAAGCTAAGAAAGCTTTTGTTTATGGATATGAATAGTAAGACACAAGCAGTGAAAATGTTTTTACTCTCTTTAGTATTACATACAGGCAGGTGTATTTTTTATCAAACAGAGGAAAAGTTGTGGACAACAACTAATAAAATGTTAAAGGAATTTATCTGGGTAGGTAAGAGGGAAAGAGTTAAGTGAGATAAGTTGATCCTCCCAATAGAACAAGGTGGTTTAGGATTACCTTATTTGAAGGTATATTTTAAAAGGCTCATATACATAATACAAACAGAAGGTTATAATTTAAAGTGGAAAGGGATGATGATGATGATGATGAAGAAGGAAAGAGTTCAAAAAATAAGGCCAGAGTGGGGCTTCGGATGCAGATCCTTAAGGAGAATAAGGACAACTATCCAGAATATTATATTCAAATACTTGCAGAAAGTATACTAAGAAGTAAGCCAATACTGAAATGGAGAAAGCCAATTTTGCCAATAAGGATGGATGCAGGTACAAGTACAGAAAATGGGCAAGAGGGGGGTATAACTTACTGGAGGAAACTGGCAAAGGAACCAAGGTGCTGGAAGGAAATAAGAGACAGAAAGGTAAGAGTGGGATGAGGAAAACAAATTTAGACTGCAGGTTGGAGACTGTCTTCCCAACCAAGTATTGATCTCAAGAGTGTAGGCAAACAGAAGTTAATAGGGGCTTCACCTGGTAGGGTTTTAAGTCTAATCTGGAACAGAAGCTGCTGTTAAAAATAATCATTATTGCATATAATTACTGCTAGAAAATTGCAAGAATCAAGAATAAGTTAGAAAAGCTTGGAAAGAGACTGAAAAAGCAATTTACAAGGGAACATCGGAGGACATGTACATGACTGCAAGGTATGCAACAAAGTCCAAAAAATGTTTAAGATTTTTGTTTGGCAGTGTTTGCATATGTGTTTTTATACCCCAAGCAGACAAAGAATTTTTCCTCAGGTATACAGCAAATATTGGAGGTGTGACAGGGATGACAGAAGTAACTGGGAACATATTTTTTAGAAGTATAATCAGTTTGCAGACTTTAAAACTTCCCTACAGAGTACTCTTTTGCAAATATTGAGGAAACAAATGACTGTTCACAACTTTTCCTCCGGTTGATAGGTTCATGGGTAACTACTAAAGTTAGCTGCTTACAGGCCATTTTAAGCCCAGCCAATTCCCTTTTTGTGCTCGATATAACCTATCCCATTTGGTTATAGATTGGCCTTACCTATCCTATGGTCAATAATTATATATTACCCCTAACAGATAATTTGAGGGGACTCATGCATGGGGATAAAGCATTTAGGACCTGTCTCTGTCCATTAGTAGTACAGGGAGCAGTCCTGGGATACATTTTCTGTTTCCCATCCATAGATCTAAGCTTCATTTGAAAATGGACAAAGATGAACTTTGTTTTATGTGGATGGGAAGTCGGTTCCACGGCAGCAGTACCACTGAGAATACACATGTCTCTCCAAACCGTTTGGTTGATACTGCAGAAAAGGTTTAGATCCCTAGACAGAGTATTTTGATGCCATTTGACTTGAAGTGCATTAAATCCATTAGTAATAGGTCACAGGATGCCTTGTATGACAGACATGGGTTACTTCTTAGCAGTCTATAGTATACAGAGTATAATGACAGGGTTTCGAGTCAGTCCATGTAGGACAGGTTGCCCAGGCCTTGTATCCTTTTACTAAGGTTATCTCTGTGGGTATTCCAGTTGTTGCATGTGTCTGGACAGATGCATGCCAAAGGGGGCATTACATACAATGACTGGCTTAATGAGGACAGAGTAAAGGGGGACAATGACATCAGCAGATCTAGACACAATCCAATTGTTTATAAGCTGTACAACATAGAAGACTTTCTTACAACAATAAACCCATGCGGAGTCAAAAGGTAGGTCACTGTCCACATAAGTTCCCAAATCCCAAACAACTGAGTCAACTCTTAGGGGGAGTACTGTCAATGTGGTAGTTCACTGAGGTATAGTAGATGACTTTCTAAAGGATACAATTATGCATTTTTTTGGCATTTAGTTTCAGATCATGACTTGACACCAGTTATTTATTTATGATCCTTCCTGCAAGATGGCTAATTCATTTTGGGATTCCTAGGTTACAGTCATTTGCAACCTTAGTTAACCAGAACCCTCTGGTACTGGTTTTCACTTCAGAAAAGTAGCTACCAAACAGGAAATGATCCAGCACAGAACCCGGGGGGATTCCACTGGTAAGTGGTCTCTTCGTGGAGATAACTAAACTTATTTTGATTAGGAAATGCTTATTTTGAGCTGCAACACATAATATGAACTGCTTAGACATAGTAAGACCTTATAAAGTTGAATTCTTTTGGCTGCCAAAAAAGCAATTACTAGGAAATGGAAATCCAAATCTAAACCACCTGTATTTAAAGTACTGAATATTGTACAAGCAATAAAAGAAGTATAACATGGATGTTTAGAAGAGGGAAGGAGCAAATTAAATTAAAACTGGAATTTATGGGAACAAGAGGTTCATAGGTAGGTACTAGGCTATCTGCCAGAGGGCATTTATAAGCCTAGCCAGAGTGTGTCGGCTTTCGCTGCCCCATTGATTAATCAACTTAGCCTCTGTCAAGCAGAGCCAATGAAGTGATCCCAGGGGTGTACTTTCTGTTACCCATCCACTCGTCAAGGCTTCTCTTGAAGAGTGTTAGTGAGGGGCTCTGCCTAATGTAGTTAGGAATTTTGTTCCAAAGCATGGGGAGTCTATGTGACAGGAATCTATCCCTCCAGCATGTTCTATTTATTATTGTGGCGAGGTTTAGCTCACTAGAGCGTGTGGCTCGCAGTGACTTGGATTTCTTTAGGTGGAGCATGTCCATCAATTCTGAGTTGGACATGGCTTTGTAAGTCAAGCAGAGATCACCTCTGAGTAAGCGATATGCCACTGAGTACAGCCGGAGTTTTTTCAGTTGGGCTGCATAGGACATATGTTTGAGGCCAGTAATCCTCTTGGTGAGGTGCTTTTGTGGTCTTTCAAGTTGTTGGAAGTGTCTTGTGAGGTACATCCCAAATGGGGCATTGTACTCTATGATGGGTCTGATGAGTGACGAATAGAGGGGCATTATAACCTCTTTATTTCTAGATGCAAACTCCTTAGTAATCAGATGGGCCACATAGAAGGATTTCCTAACTACTTTGGCAATATGATTGTCAAAGGAGAGATTACTATCTACCTGGGTCCCCAGATCTCTTATTACCTCTTCTGTATTAAGGGGGCTGCCGCCTATGTGGTAATTCGTGGGTGTTTTGTTTTTCCCAAATGGGATGACTATGCATTTTTTGGCATTTAGCTTGAGGCCATGACTTTGACACCAGGTGCCAGTCTCAGTAAGGCCTTTTTGGAGGATGTCCGTGTCAGCCGGAGAGTCAATTATGGCTCCCAGTTTGCAGTCATCGGCGAACTTGGTTAGCCATAGTCCACCTGTGTTTGCCTGTACTTCTGAGAAATATATGCCGAACAGTAGGGGTCACAGAACTCAGCCTTGCGGAACACCACTTGTGACTGGTTTAGAGTCAGACCTGGAGCCCGCTATTCTTACTGTGTGAGTTCTGTCTGTAAGCTAGTTGGCAACCCATCTTGTGACGTACATGCATAATAATGTTCTGGAGGAGGAGTAAGGCTTAAGGAAGGCAGGAATTGATCATGTCTGGTAATGCCAGACTGAATGACATTTGCTATAAAGAAAGAAAATAGATTTAGTGTAAGTAAATGGGGAAAAAAAATCTTAATATGATTTTTTTCTTTTCTTTTAATGCATCTGCACTTATGTCATAAGTGATAATTTAATGTGCTGCGGTAGCGTTGTCGCCTCACAGTAAGACGTTGTCCTGTTCGATTCTCAGCTAGAGCATCTTCTGTGTGGAGACATGCGTGAATGGGCGTATCTTCGTTGAAGGTTGTGCGTCAGGGCTGGCAACTCGGCACGTAAAAATCTACTGCCAATCATTAGCGGACCGGAGTTTCCGCTGTGGCAACCCTTAACCGGGAAAAGCCGAAAGACACAACAACAACATATTAATACTATTTAACAATCCCACACCCTAAAGCCATCCCTTCCATAAGAAAAAGAGCATGTTGTACTGCCTGTAACTGTGAATCATTCATTGCTCAAAACTAGCAAAATATGAAATAAAATCTGACACAAGAGTAGATGCCATACATTTTAAAGCAACACCGATAGCAACGTTTAACCATTACTCTGAAATGTCCCGATTTTGATAAACATCACCGATTTTTCATCATATTTTTCGCTTGTCCCCCTAAAATTTTTGATTTTTCTGGTAAATCAGTAACAATTAAGTTTAAGTCAGTAATGCTAGATTTTGATTACTGTCATTTATCCACCTGGAAGTTCAGACTAAACAGCACCCTTTTTCAAAGGAGGTCCAGAGAGAAAAGGTCCATATATTCATAAAGAACAGAAAATGCATATTGCCAAAATAAAAGTTTTCTATTAACTATTTGTTTAAGTGAATGTGAGTAATAGTTAAAATGTGTCTGATTTTGGGCCTTTGTCTCCATTACTATTTGGCTTTACCAAAAATTCTTGACCAATGAAGTTAATAAGCACGCTCCAAATGGTATAGTTATTATTATTATTATTATTATTATTATGTACTTCATAGTCTGCTTAATGAAATCCAACATCAAATGCGGTTTTACAATCAAAGCATTCTAGGAAGTAAAGGATTGGGAGGGTGGCCTAATGGTTAAGGTGTTTGCCTTACAAACACAAGGTGCAGGGTTTGAGTCTCACAAGGGATAATTGGCTAAGCTTAAAATGGCTCGCAAGGGCAGTTAGCTTAGTACTAACCTATGAACCTAAAACAAAAGCAGTCCTGGACAAGTGCTTCTTAAGAACAAACAGTATAAATCCAAAGAATAACAAAAGAGGCAACACCACAGCAATACCACAGCTCGTTGTAAAATTTTTTAATGCAGACAGACTCCAAGCAAAAGTAGTAAGCGCTTTCACGTTTCAAAAAACGTTTCTTCAGACTTTAATACAGCAGTCATCTTCCATCTAAATTAGTGTCATTACTACTGCAATCTCCAATCTCATACTAAATGTAATTATGACATCACGAAAACAATTAAAACCCTAAAATTCATCATTTATATACCACTACATATATATATATATATATATATATATATATATATATATATACGCACACACACACACAAAAACATTTAATAATTAATAATTTCAGCTAGCTATATCTATAAAACAATGCTGTTGACAAAAGTCTGACTAAATTAAAAAATGCTATGGTCTAAACTAACTTATTAAGTTTGTCTACATTAAAAAATGTTTACAACAAGCTGTGGTATTGCCGTGGTGTTGCCTCTCTTGTTATTCTTTGGATTCATTCTAGAAGTACCAGTGGTACAACAAGCATCACACTTGCTTTTGGTGATGAGAAGTTCAGAAGGCTATGGGTTCTATCTCCACATCAGTTGCTTGGATTCATGTCCTAGTATTGATAGTATCGACATTGTAAGCAGATACTGCACTCCTGACGTATTGCCCTTTGTACAAGATGTTATTCACAGATCCACCTACCTGACTTAAGGGTAATTCAGGTGGATGAAAAACACACCGTGGCATTTATCAAAAAAGAGTCTAAGTAAGTTTGGCAAATATATATATATATATATATATATATATATATATATATATATATAACAGTACTCCATATAAAACAACAGTTTATTTGCTGCTGGCTATCCATTATCCTAGACATCCCAGTATTCCTCATTTACCCTACCTGCACAAGGTGTTGTTTGAACCAGTTATAAAATTTACAGCAAGGACCGGAACCAAACTGGTAAGAAGTGCAGCAGTGCCACTGGGGTAACAAAGTCCAAACCTAACAAATTAAAGTACTGAAGCTCTGTTAAATAATGTTGGAAACCAGCTCAATTTCTGCTGCAGCCATGACTGGAACTGCTTACTTACATGCAGTCAGCAAGTTTTCCAACAAGGAATTTTACTTTGAAAACTAAATGTCATGCTGAGTTTTACCACAGTGTGTTGAACTGTGTAAGCTGGAAGTGCATTTTGAAAGGATTTTTGCCCTTTTCTTCACTGCTGTGTGACCATGGAGTTGGTATATATAACTTGGTTTGTGGGTTGCTCTGCTCCCCCTACACAGGGGGTGTACAGGGTTTTACCCTTTGCAAAATTTGTGTGTGTTTTTATTTATTTATTTTTTTAAGTTTTCAAGTCTGCCCCCCCCCCCCCATTTATTTTTATGAAAATGGTGACTCAAAGATCCTCAGGTAAATGACAGAAATATTATCGAATAAGATACTCTATCTGGTTATAACAAAGAATGGCCAATGCTAGTATCCTTGCATTCAGATTACAGGACAAAGGCTGGTGCCAGGCTGCATACTATCTGCAAAGGGTTGTAAAGTCAAGCAAATTCCTGTTCTCAGATTCCAGAAACACATACACCCCTATTGTCAAGCCAGACTTCAGAAGGCAGCTAACTGTACTGATCAAAAATGAATAGCATTAGCTCATGGAAATGAAAGGGTGCTGACTGGTGGTCACTGGGCGAGGGAAGGCATAAATGGAAGCAGGATGATAGCCACGTTGGGCCTGTATCACATATATGAGGCTGCTAATCCTTCTTTAATACTACAAGGCAGACATCTGCCTTTTGATTAAGAGGTACTAATACCTATATTAGTGTGTGCAGGAATGAAGGGTGTTTAGAAGAAACAAGAGAAAACAAAACAATTCCTCTTTCTTCCTTGGTTATTGTCATGCTCAACTCCTGTTTAGTTTTACGTCTGCACATAGGATTTTAACTCTTCTTCCTTATAAATTTTCTTTCTCCTTCTGCCACACCTACACTGGAAACGGGGATGGGAAAGCACAACTGCAAGCTGTCAAAAGTTTCTCAGATGATATAAGAATGTCATTTGGTCTTGATAAATGTGCAAAAGCAACCTTTAAAGAAGGAAAACATCAGTTTGGGACAAGAATGTGATCTAAAAGAACTTGAGCAAGAGGGAGTGTATAAATATTTGGGAATTGATGAAGGAACAATAATAAAACATGAATAAATGTGAATAAAAATTAGTATCAATACTTCAGAAGACTTAAATTAATCATGAAAACAGCACTGACATCTACAAACAAAATCCAAGCTATAAACCAATTTGCTCTTCCTGTCCTAACTTACAGTTTTGGAGTGACTGACTGGCCCCAAAACGTGTTGGATAGATTAGAGAGGAAAACAAGAAGGATGCTTCATGCTCACCAAATGATTTATAAAAATCAGTGCATACTAAGATTATATATTCCCCATTCCAAAGGAGGGATGGGCCTCAATGAAATTGATTATATGTACAGATCTGCAATTGTGGGACTCCACACACATCTGCTGACCTCACAAGACCCAAACATAGTGAAAGTTTTGAAACATGAGAATAATAAATCTAAGATGACTTCTTTGCTTAATCTAGCAGTAGCTTATCAGTGTCAAGCAGGAATGGAAATCAAACCAGTAGTAGATAAAAATCGGGCAGCAAATGAATGTGCCAAAACATAAAAGAAAGAACATAAGGTGAAGGATCAGATGAGAATGTCCTGACTGTGACTAGACTACCTAGGTAAAATTAAGGGCTTCACAGCAGCAGCAACTGACAAGGGAGGACAGAAGTGTCTATACTGGGGGAAGGGGCAGATAAGGCTATATAATGCAAAACTCTCTCTTACACGAGGGGCAAGGATGTTACACAGATTCAGCCCAGACATGTGTTTATCTCAACAAACTACATGGTAACCCTAGACAAGAACACATGGAAGTGTGCACTCGCATAGGGAAGGCAAAGTGATGCATGTGTATCTTCGTTGCCCAGGTAGAGGGCTACGTTAATTAAGAAAACTGCCTTGCTGCCTATAAGTATGATGACTTCCCTGTGGACCCTCAGATTTACCAGAGGTCTGGCAGAGGTGGGGATATTGTTAACCTACTCGGTGGGCAATTAGGCTACAGAGAAGGCTGATGTTTCACAGAGAACAGGTAAAGTTACTTTCATTCCTGCCTGGGTTATGCTTCTTCTAGTCAGCAACCTCTCAAATGTCCCAGAATTTGCCTGACATTTTTGCTCTGTCCTTCATAATTGTTTTGATTTTCTGGAAAATTACTACGGATTACAGTCAGTCAATAATGCCAGACAAAGTTTCATACTTGTTAAAATGTTTTTAGTCTCATCAGTCTTATACACAGGTCAGGCATATTTTTATCAACCAGAGGAGAAGTTGTGGATAGCAATTAATAAAGAGCTGAAGGACTTTATCTGGGAGGGGAAGACAGCAAGGGTCAAGTGGGATAAACTGATTCTTCCAGTAAAACAGGGTGGGTTGGGATTACCCAATTTGAAAAGGTATTTCAGAGTTACACAGTTAAGGCTTCTGTACATAGCACAAGCAGAAACATATAATTCAAAGTGGAAAGGGATGATGATGAAACGGGGGGAAGCTCAAGAAACAAGGATAGAAGGGATTTTGGATGCAGATCTTTAAGGAGAATAACAATAATCTTACAGAGTATTACATCTATAAAGTAGCAGAAGGTATCCTAAGAACTAAGCCAACAATGGAATGGGGAAAGGAGATTCTGGCGATACGGATGACTGCAATTAGGAATACATTTATTTATTTTACATTTATTTGCCGGGAAAGTCTGACTGGACAGGTGTCCATTTTCAGCGGAGGCCGGGGAAGAAAAGCTCCAAATAAAATTGCATAGATCAACAGGTAGACATCAAAAAGTTATATAACATAAACATCTGGTAATACCTAATGGATGGCATAAGATAACATATAGCAAAAACCCTCATGAGGAACATTAGCATATAGTTTCATATGCAGGTAGTAACAATATAATACTTACAAAATAATACTTCTCTTACAGGTACATATGATACTTAATAACATAATTCAACAAAGTATTAGTTTAAGGGTGTGCACACTTGTACAACCAGCTTATTGTACTTTTTTATTTTTTATATTTTTTCCCCTAACAGATTTGATTGTCTTTCAATTGAATTGTACAGGTTATAGGTCACATTAAAGGTGGGAAAAGTTTTGAAATGATTTATTGTGGTCTCACTTTTTTATATCACAAAAACCTGTAATTTTAACAGGGGTGTGCACACTTTTTATATCCACTGTATGTCAGTCGGCTCTTATCCCGAATAATGATTGAAATACCATATAGAAAAAAACAGGCTCAAGAACATTTAGCGGAAATCTGATGGCAAGTAGGCAGAAAGGCAAAAAAGCACAAAGAAGAAATTAAATGGAAGTAATGTTGATGAAGGAAGTTATGTACAAAGAGTTTTTTTAGTCATGGGGAAGCAAATGTATAGAAAACAGAAGTAAAAAAAAAATGTAAGGTAGGAAGAACTGTAGAAGGTTTTGTCAATAAACCGAAAGAGCTTGTAGATGGAAAATGCAATGAGAAGGACCTGTATCAAAGACAGGAAGGAAACTAATTTAGCAATCTAATACAAGATAATGTGTTATGCAAAGAACAGAAAAGGACTTTCAAAGTGAGAAATGAATATGACAGGTCTGTTACAGATAACACCACTATAAATTAAAAAAAAAAATAAACATAATTCTTTTTGATGGCTAGTCAAAGCAAGATGCAAGATTCATCTTCTTGCAACAAAAACGAAGTCTTGTGGTATATGATGTAAACACGAAGCAAGAAATCAAGATGAAAGTCACAACAGAAAATACTTAAGTGTTTTGCTGCCCTTTCCAAAACATATGCAAGTAAAACTCAGGGATGGGTAGAACCAATGTACAACAAGCAATAATATTTTATACAGGTTTTGATACAAAAAGGTGCGTTAATTTTGCATTTCATGTTATTGATAATTGATCATTTTTCTTAGGGCTAAAAATTCTTGCTATGACATCATGGAGGACTGAACTCACTATGCCTCACTACCTAAATGGGTATACATTCCATGCCAACTGTAACAAGAGTCCTAGGTCCTAGAAAGACACAATAGTCCAAGGAAGACACAATATTAACTCCACCTTGATAGTGAAACACCTTACACTGAAAATTAGGAACTGCGTTAACTTAGTGGTGAGACCATAACCTAAGTGCATATTTGCTCTATAAGCAAATTACTTATTACACAAAATGCTTTGCTAGGGTAACTCATTCCACCAGTACCTATCCATGATATAACTTAGTGGGTGTTGTCCGAGAGAAAAACAAAGTAGACAGTCAAAACTAAAACATTAAAATCCTAGTATTATCTTAATTTATTAAAAAAAATATGCTTGTAAGTTATAACATCAGAAGTACAAAGGGAAATGAAATTTACTGTAAAACAAAGATGCATGGAAAAACAGCACTGCACTTTAAAATTACTTTCAATAATACTGCAATCAGGTGCACAAAACAAAAGGGAATTAGTGCAGCTATCATCTCCCTGAAGGGTAGCTGTCTGAAAAAAATAAACAGCATACAAAAAGGTATGTAATCTACAAAATTTATTTTAAAAGTTTCCAAAAGGCATTACATTCCCTTCCTATTGTGCGCATTATACCTACTCTTAAGCAGGATCACACGTAACTACAAAAACAGCACATTACAAGAAATGGAAAAAAAAGATCCAAAGTATACAAGGAAAGCTGTCATTTTAAACACAGATTCAAAAACAGCTGAAAGGAACAGACAGTAAGAGAGAGAAAGTCTGAGCTTTGCTCATACTAACTGCTAAATATATTCTAATTCAACTTTGCAGTTTATGGTAAAGTGTCAGTACACTGACATAGGCCAACACACAAACACAGAAAGTACGAAAACAACTATTACTCCCCCAAAGCTTTACCATCATTACTTAAGACCTACTGAGCAAAATGTCCAGCCTTCGAAAAATGGGAGTATTTTCTTAGAAAATTCACATTCTAATCAATCATTAAATCTAAACACATCATACAAAAACAAAAATCATATGTCCAGTTTCTTAAACAATCCTAATGTGGCTCATTACTACATCCTTTGCCTTTGTATAACATAGAATCTGCCTTTGTATAACACAGAATCTCTGCAATCACTACCTTATTAAAAGGATATTCATGCCCAAACAAGGAAACAAATGCATTCACTTAGACAGAGACTTTAAAAATTGCAGAAGATTTCTTAAAGTAGAACCTGGTTTAATGCTACTCCAGCACTGATTTGGCATCACAATACACCCTCTACATAATCTGTTGGGTGTTGCAGAAAGATATACCCTTCTACTCCACAAATACAGCACAGAAAAATGAAAGCAATTACACTGCTAAAATTAAAGCAATTAAGCTACTGCTAATTCCAAGATGCCAAAAAAAGAACTGACTGCATTTAAAGTAGAGGAAGGGCAATTACATCCCTGGTACTATGGTGTTGTGCTTCAGCTGCATAGTTCTGCCATACAGCAAAGAAAACAAAATTCCAAAAGTTGCAGAATGATTCAATTAAAGCATCTGCAGTTAAATTCACATATATAAATGTTAACAATGTTGCAGCAATGTGGACCATCTGATGTGTTTAATATAATCCCCCACATCTAGATCAGAGAACTGATATTCAGAGCACATTGTGACATTCCTAAATAGCAAAAACCTGATCAAGTACAACTCGAAGGTCATTTCAAGATCTTTTCACACTTTTGCATCAGCTGCCTCCTCTGACAGGCTACTTCACTCAACTTCCAGTATAAGGGCTCAAGATGCACAATGTTTACAAGAGTAGATGTGGTGTCAGTAATATAAACGTGCTTGATATTTTAATCAAGCTATAAAAGTTACTGGTTCTATGTAAACTACTACTCTGCCTGGTATGAAACACAATAACTTTTGGTGTATACATTCCTTCTGCAAAAATTTCACAAAGCTCACGGTCCTTATTTTACCACCTGGTTCCACTCAGCAATGTGAAAACGATCTAGCACTGCAGAAACGTCAATAAAATTTACTGACCTTTCCTGACCACCACTGTAAGAAAAATAAAGGCTTAAAATAATTTTTAACATTGTAAGCTACTCTTGGGCTAACAAATTGCATTATGGTGAAGACATTAATCTGCACTGAAAAGAAACTGAGATACTAGCCCAAAAGCTCAAAGGAGCATTTCACTACTACTGTAAACATTTAACTCTCCCCTCCTACACAACAGGCAAGTTCTAACAAAGTAAAACCAGAAAGAGTCAAACTGGGAATGTGGGACTGATCAAGCAAACTGCACAGAGTCACAATTCTGCAAGCAGAAGCTAGGCGAATCAATAAATAGACAAGACAGACAGATATAGATAGACAGCTCGATGGATAGAAGCTAGGAGAATCAAATCCAGGACTACAAAATAAGATGTATTCATATTCTGTGACCCTATCCTCTGTCCTACAACAGAAGAAATCTCACTGGCTTAATCATTCTCACAACCAGGTTTATCCAGCATCACTGAGATAAATCATACAAGCCAAGACAGACAAGCTGTACACTGTTGGCAAGCAAGTAGCAAACAAATTTATTACTGTATGTACTTCTTTCAGCTTTTCCCAGTTAGGGGTCGCCACAGCGAAACTCCGGTCTGCTAATGATTGGCAGTAGATTTTTAAGGTGCCAGCCCGACGCCCAACCTTCAACGAAGGCACGCCCATTCACGCATGTCTTTTGAACACCACTCGACCGTGGGAGGACATGCAGACTCCACAGAGAAGGCGCTCCAGCCGAGAATCGAATGGGAGAAACTGCTAGTGAAAAAATAGCACATGTAGTCATGTCTATTCTACCTATCTGTAAATGTTAATCTAACTGTATTTCAATCCTGCAATGCCTGTAAACTATTGAGAATTATTGAATGTCTCTGCTTGTAAGTAATCTACTGTCTTCTCCTTTTGTATATTTCTCATTGTATTAACTACTTACTATATTTTAATTGTGGAGCTTTTTCCCCCAGGCATTCACTGAAAATGGAAATGGTCCAGCTGGATTTTCCCGGTTAACAAATGTAAAATAAAATAAATAAAACTTGTTACAAAGTACAGACATATGGAAAATGCACAGAAACTTTACTGTCACAAGAAAATGTTATTGACTGCAGCAAGCTAGAAAAATGTCCAATTTCCAGCCATTGATTACTCTGTAAGAGTTTTTGCTGAATGGCGGACATGATTGCAGCCACTGATACCTCACTATCAAACATCT
Source organism: Protopterus annectens (assembly GCF_019279795.1). Lineage (NCBI taxonomy): Eukaryota > Metazoa > Chordata > Ceratodontiformes > Protopteridae > Protopterus > Protopterus annectens. Next base: position 187,300,611 of record NC_056731.1, read on the forward strand.
AATGTGCAGGAACCTAACTGCTGACTCGAGTCGTAACTCAATTTCTTTGAAGAAATGACATTGATACTTCAGTGATGTACCAAATCTGATAGGGACAACAAAAGTTCTTACGATGACATGGATCAGGAGGTGGAGTTGGTAGGTGGTGAGAGAACTGTTTATGCAATGACAAGACATTCTCCGTTCTTTGTACAGGGGGTGTTATTCTCTGATGGCAACAAGCTGACTTCTAGAAGAACTACTCTTTTTCAACACTCCACGAGTGCGCATAAAAACATTGTTAGTATAATACAAGCCATGTTACTAATCACTGCATTCCTTACGATCCAAAGAACTAGACAATTTGATACAAAGAAGCTGAAATATATTCCATCCAGGATCTGATAAACGTTGGACTTCAAGTATGTAACATTACCATGCCTTTACAAATTACACCCATCCAAATTTCGCAAGTCTTGATCCACGACCGAAAAAGTAACTTGAGCAATACAAGCTGATGACAGACAGATTGACACCAGGAGTGAGCACAAACAGATAAAATTGTCAGGCCAGTCTTCAAGCACTCTCAGACAAGCGGAGGAAATAAGTTCTCCCTACCTCAGGGACTCTATACAACAAAAGTAGCTGCTTTCCATAAAAGTTTACTTCCACTTTAATTACCGCACTGAGGTATCCTCATCTATCACAACTATTTAAGAACAAGCCCCGTGGTGGAACTCCAGTATCAAACTATACAACAAAAGAAAAAAAAATCTACTGGCATTAGGGAATAAACTGAAATCCCCTCATTCTGCAACAACCTTAAAAAGATAACCAATAATAAGATAATTATGTCAGAAATCGTAGACGTAATACTTAGCACTCCATTGGGTTGATCAATAATTGTACCACCTACTTCAACCCTGAAGACATTGCCAATATACACATACAGTTAAAATTTGTTCTGACTTTTCCCTCACTATCTGCCCCCATTTACTACTCAGCTCCTACTTCTCCTAAAGTCACCTCTGAATTGGTGCTAAACAGTGGCGGCTGGTGACTTCAAATCAAAGGGGGGCTGCAGGAGACAGCTGAATGGGTAGGATCAATGGGAAGGGGTGCAGCTAACTAGAAAGGGGAGGAGCTATGCTCAAAACCACAAAAACTAACTTTAATTAAATACACTGCCCTGGGCGCCAAACCGTCATTATGAGAATCCAAGCAAGACTAAATGAAGTGTAGAAGAAAAAAAATATTTCAATGCATTGGCTGCATGACAGCTTACTTAATATCTAGATGGAAACAAAAAGGTTGTGAGGCATGAAAAAATAAATTACTTTTTAAATACATTACTGGAATGCCAGTCAAAATCAAGTATAAGAAAAACAAGCAGCACTCAACTCAAACCACTTCTCCTTGCACTGCAGTTCTAATTATAATTTATATTCAGCTTTATTAAAGTACCAAGTAACATGCTGAAAGTAGCAATCTCTGTGATACCCCCGACTTGTAAAAATATTTCTTATACAAAAAAAACCTGCTGCCTGACAAAAACTATCTACTTGTTTCATGGGGGAAACATGATCAAAGTAAAAAAATGAAAAGCAAACAAGAAACAAGCTCAAGACACATTGCTTAAAGGATTACTGTACAGGTTATGGACCACACATGATTGGCATTCTGTTTAGTTTACGGGTAAAGCCTGTAAAGATGACCAAGTCTCCAACAAATGTAATGAGCTTCTTAAAATAATGTAATCCTGTCCTTTATTACAAATACTGTCATATGCATTTCAATACCCAAGGCTAATACATTATCTAGTTATGTAAGTATTCTCTGCATGGCAACAACAGAAAGGCTTTCAATGTTGGAAGTTCTTTAACAGTATGCTTATTAAAGCTTACTTGCATCTTACAATCTCAGACAAGCTTACCTTATGGTCATTAAAGCATTGCTACTTAAGCACAGAGCAACAGGCACTTTCTGAATAATAATAAGCATAAATCAACAGTATAAAAATATGACAGAAACCAGAACATTCTGCAAAATCAAAGACAGATGAAAGGCCACTGTAGTACTTGTGTCTACCTTGGATGGGGGGATACTCTGCACATTTACACTGCATAACTGCTCTTTGCCTTGCTTGGACACATCCAGAGTCACTACATGGGGAAGTGGGGTGCAACAGGTATGTCACAATTTGAAATGTCTCTGGCTGACTGTGATGGCCCTGACACATGTGTCATATCTCTCAACCTCAGAGCAAGAAATCTGGACAAAGCCATACATAGAAGTGGGACAAAGGCCCAAAAATAAGGATGATTTTTAAATATTGCTCTTCTAAATTTAGAAAGATAATAGAATAGTAAGTCTTGCATTAGTATGAATTTTCTGAAGGGTATGAAATCTGAAACTCAAATGTCTGTCATTATTTTCTAACTTCAGTCTTTAATGATTTGCTACTAATTTGCCCAAAAATCACAATTTTATGAAAAATGGACCAACAATGCGATGCAAAAATATAAAATAGCCACACAATACAGCTGGGAACCTGTCAAAGAAGAGACACTTTTTTAATATCAGTACTACTAACCTGAGCAGCTGACAAAATAAAAGAATCTACATGCAATTCTGAAATAAAAGTAATCTATAACTCTGATTATTACAATTACTTATTAACTGTGGTGCCTACGTATTATCGCAACCAGACTGGGGACGCCTGATGTTATCACGAAACAAGGGTTTTGTGCAGTGAAAAGGGGTGTGTGGACTGTAAATCAGTAATGCTTCACCTTGTCTGTGACAGAGGAACAGGAATTTGGATCCAATTTGTCTACCCGGGTCCGTCTTTTACCGCAGTGCCTCCATACAAAATGAAATGAACAGGGCAGATGATAACAAGCAGCACTTTTACATTACCAAGCACAGACTCTTTCACAGTCAAAAATAGTTAGGATAGCATTTAGTCTTACTGACGATTCTTGTCGAAAAAACAATTAACCCCAATACATAAGTCATTGCAATGCATATTACAACACGGGGATTCTCCCCTTTCTTTTTCCGAAGCCTCTTGGGTAGGATCGCAGTATTGTAAACCCCCCCCCCCCAAAAAAAAAAACACATGAAATCATGGAAGGTTCAGCCCTACATAAAGTCACAGCAACATACAACTTATAAAAATGCAGATGTAAACAAACACAAAATGAAAAGGCTGACTGCCTAATATTACAGGCAAACTCTAAATGTATGTCTTAACCAACTGTTAGCCTCAGTTACGGCAGTAAAGGACTCAACCCGGAAGGCGGAATTGGGCCAGTATTCCTGTCCCTGTTGCAGAACCGAGGTGATAGGAAAGTGAGTTGGACTTTAAACGACCCTCGCCAATGCAGGATAAATGACTTTCGGCATAACATTAGGAAGTAGGACGACTACCCAATCTGGTTGCGATAATATGCAAGTACCTTAATTGTAAACCCTCCACGTTTTCTTCCAAAATTGCCATTTTGCGGAGGGATTATTAGAGGAAGAGCAACATTTTGAGCCAAAATTGGGGACAGTTGACAGGTTTGGATATGCCTAATTCTATAAAGCAATTTATTTGCATGTACCTCTCAACATGTTATTGCAGGAAATCTTGACAGGGCCAAACAGTACTAAAAATTGCTCTTGTATAGACTGAGACAGTTGATAGAATAACAGGTCTTGCTTAGCATGCATTTTTCTGAAGGTTATGAAGTCTGAAACTCAATGTCTGTCATTATTTAGTGACTTAATTCCCAAATGATTTGCTGGAAAAACCACAAATTTTATGAGGAACAAACCAAAAATAAGAAGCAAAAATCTATTAATTCTGTGAAAATCTGGACAGTTGAGTGGTATAGTTCAGCCGGGGCTGTCTTTGAGTTTGCCGCCCTTCCCCCTCACAAAATCATGGTCGAATGGCGCCTCCCCCCTGCAGCCATTCCAATGAATCATTACTTGGCTATTTCACCCCATTTACCATAAACACTAATGTGCATACTGCTTTACTTCTACAATGATTTGGACTTCATTTGAAAGTTTTATTTTGCATTTTACAGCACAAACACTAAGACAGCTCCTAAACAAAGCTTGACACTCACATTCATTGAAAGAGCATTGAAACCCACATTCAAAGAAAATACATTTGAGTTGTGGCAGATAAAGATTAACTTTGGGCTATTTTCAAATGATAGGCCCCTTGCACACAAAACAATCATGTATTCTGTGATGCACCTTCCTGATTGCATTAAATAATATTCCTTGTATAATACAGTACAGCTGTTAGAGGGTATTTTAAATTTATTGTTTTGAACATTTTTCCAGTAAACAATGAAACAAAATGCATGCACCAATAATGACAATACTGCCCAATTGAGAACATTTCCATCATAAAAGTCTACTCAAACTTCTACAGTCCACCAGTATCAGTAAATATGCACAATCTCTGCAGAAGTAAAAGTCATCTAAATAATTCCACATTAAAAAAGATATGTAACTAATGAAGAGGTTGGTGCTAGCAAACAACTTTATATTTCATTGTTTCATCTACAAATAAAGTGACTGATGCCCTTGAGGAATAAATTGCCTATATTATATTAAAAAATGATAAGCTAGTAATATTGCAATAGGGAATGGATGGCAAATAACAGATGGGTTCATAGTTACTAGGTATCTTCACCAAAGAGGACATTCTCAAGACGGCAGCATCCACACCATTTACAATACAGTACAATATCAGCAATGCATCTACATACTGTGGGAGTAGAACCCACAGCCTTCTGCATCAAAAGCAAGTACACTATCTGTTGTGCTATTAACAATGCAAGCAGTCTCAGCATAAGCAGCACTAAACTTCTCTTCCCCTGCACCTCTCAGCTCCTTGTAAAATCTATTCAACACTCAGCTGTATCTCTCAACTTTGCAGCATAAGAAATCTGGAAAAAGCCAAAATGTATTTGGGAGGGACAAAAGCCAGGGACACATTTTAAACATTGCTTGCATAATCTTGGAAAGTTGCTAGAATAAAATGCTGCGTTACCACCATGCATTTCACTGCCAAGTCTTGAACCCAGGACCCTGTGCAAAACAGTCGGAGCAACATACCACTATGCCAAATCAGCTTGTGAAAGAGAGGAAGACTGAAACTTAAATGGCTACCATTTAGTGAATTCAGTTCTCAACATAGCGGTCAACCTCTTAGCACAAAACACCTAGACAAAGCCGGTAATGGGGGAATACAGCCCTCAAACATATTCAGTGAATTCAGTTCTCACTACAACTCTCAACTTTAGAACAAAAAACCTGGACAAAGCCAATAATGGGGGAATACAGCCCACAAACATATTCAGTGAATTCAGTTCTCACCATAGCTCTCAACCTTAGCACAAAAAACCTGGACAAAGCCAATAATGGGGGAATACAGTCCCAAAAACAGGGACAAATTTCAAATATTCATCTTATAAACTTAGAAAACTGCTAGAATAAAAGGTTTTGTGTCACTATGTACTTTCTGAAGAATATGAAGTCTGAAACTCAAATGCCTGTCAATTTTATTTAACATTTGTTAACCAGAAAAGTCTCACTTGGAACAAAAGCCAATTTTCAGCAGAGGCCCAGGGAGAAATACTGCAGACACATGTCTTTGTAACATCATGGGAGGACATCAGAGCAAACCCACAGAAACACAGGTAGGACATGCATACTCTACACAGAAGGCACCCCAGCCAAGAATCAAACCAGAGAACCACTAGCTGTGAGGCAAAAATACTACCACTGCACCATCAACTATTTAAAGAAGTAAAAACTCAGAAACCACAGATTTTACGAGGAACAGAACAGAACAAAACATGAGGCAAAAATCTGCAAAACTTTCACAAATGGTGGTGGGTAGGGAATTCAGGCTCTTGTTACCTGCACCCAAGGTACAGGGTTCAAGCCTGAGGTATTCTGTAACCCCACCAGCAGCAATCTCTCTAGCCACTAGTATAAAGCAATTGGGGGCATTGTACACATATGTGTGTATACACACACACACCTCCTTCATCCCGAGTCTCCCATACCTGCAATCTATAGCTTTCTCTTTCATCCTGAGTCTAGTATAATCCTGCATTCGCACCAGAATGCACACTTCCGGTTTCTTGTCTCAGCTCTTTCCTGGGAACGTTCTAAGACTGCTGACTCTGCAATCCGATCCCCTTCCAGTCTATACGGTTAGCACCGCACAGACTTTGGGGGGAATCAGCAGTCTGCTTCCTTCTTCCTGAATCCAGACTGGTAAGGCAGCAGTCCGGATTCACTTTGTATGGAGGATTTGTAGGACTGTACCATTGTGGTTCACAGCTGGGGGGGCTGCAGCCTGATATCACGAGCCACCACTGCTGCTAAATGCCCTCTCCAAAACCAAACCTCTAGCTCCGTGGTTCAAAGCAATATACCACGCTGCCTCATATGTAACACAAGCAATGCCTCAGATTCCCTTACAATCCTATTAAATCTTAGCCTCTCCACTGGATACATTTTTAATATCCAGAAAATGTCCAAAGTAACGTCACTACGTAAGGATGGTCCTACCACTGACCCTGGGAACTACTGATAAAACAGTCTTATCAGAATCACCTATAAAATAACACAACTTAAAGGAACTTAAGCTGAAAAGGATCTACTAACCAGTTCACTTACCCCATAAAATTTATTTTTGAACTCATAAACAATGACAGGCACCCAAATAAATAATGACATTGACAGCCTACAGTATCTCAGCCTAAACTAATCTGGCTTTGTGAAAGGCAGGTCTTTGTCAGGTAGAGTTTGTGGCCATTACCCAGAGCTTCAGTTGTCTTTTCAAAGAATTACACATTGCCTGCATAGATCTAGCAAGACTGACCAGTTTGAATGTTAACTTCTACGTAATCTTTTGGGCAGTTAACTGGCTCACAGAATGCACTGTCAAGGTTAGTTTCATACTTTGCTTTAATGACTCATCACCAGTGGTGGCCATAGAGTTCCATATCAGGTCCATTCTTTAGTATATACTTCACTAATGCCTAAACTGACAACAAGGGACTCTGGCTAACTCATCACTGTCATTCAATCTCCAGTATACACCCACATCTTACAAAAAGGATTAACCAACAGAAATTCTTTATGTCAATATCATAGACTGAAGCTTAATACAAAAAAAAAATGCAATATTGTATTATTTGTATAACAAGAGCACCTGTGCACCTACCACATACATGAAAACTTCCCCATATACGACATAGTCATTACAGATCTATGCACATTCACTGGCACTGAGTTCTCTTTCAATCAACAAGTATCAGCTATTGTTAGGAAATCTTTCTATCTCAACTAATTGCTAAAAATATATCCAGGTCCAAGGAAGTTACTCTTCCCATCTACTCCTCCCTAATAAGGCCCAGAATACAACATAATATCCCTTTAACACATACCTATCCAAATTCACTGCCCAACCTGAAAATTAATACTTTCTACACAAGAAAATTTGACGTATGACTAACTTAAATTGTATGGAGCAACTAACAGCCCTGACCTCTTACTCCATCTCTGAAAGATTCCAATACTGTTCCTCTGCTTGGTCTACAATGATATAAATGGCCTGATCCTGCTTGACCCTCAAATATTGATAAACACATAGTACCACCAACATCTGCTCAAAGGACATTAATCTACACTATAATACTACAAGAATCTGTTGGTGGGATACACACATCTCCCAAAGGATTTCACACTGACAGAATAAGCACACATCCTACATGAAAAGAGCCCCCTACTACTCTTTAAACTCAGGGTCAATGAGTGGATGTGGATCCGCAAATTCACTTTTGGCATGTCTTCTCAGGTTATTACAGACAGAAAAGGCAAGTAAGAACTGAAGGGGCCAGTTGCCTACTACAAACCTCTGGACCTGTAAACATGTCACCCAGTTTCTGATACTGCGTAATAAAGATACAATAATGATTGCAATAATAATGATAATGTAGCATTCAAACATTTCATGTACACTCAAAAGGAAGAGCATCCATGAAAAAGACAATGATGAAAGTGATTTAGATATAGTGATCTGAAAAGGCATAAAAATCTTGCAGAGACCAAGAGGATGCTGGGCGTCTTACCTACTGAAAAGTGCACCCTGTACCTTGCCAGCTGTGCCCACATGTAAAAAAAAAAAAAAAAAGAAATGTATTCTTTTGTAGCTGAGGAAAAGTCAAATGCACATGTGGGTTAGATCTTCATTTCTCTAAACTACTTGAGAAAAAGTGACAGAAAACTAAGAAAGAACAGACTTCTCTATCCGCAGAAAGACTTCAGCTTATCCCACTAGGTGAGAAATGCAACCCTCCAGTGTATCCTGATTTTGCCCTGTTGCCTAATCCCAGTTGACTGTGCCTGGTACATCTCTTTCAGAAAGTGACGAAGAGACACCCTCACTAGGTGCCTAAACCACCTCAACTACCTTTTTCAATCCAGAAAAGTGGAACTTTACTCTAAAATCCTTCAAGATTGCAAAGACCTTAGCTCTGTCATGGAGACTGAGCACAGCAGTCCTGTGAAAGAACCTCATTTTTTACCATTTGAATCTATAATCTGACCATACGTGAGGACAGGGATGCAGAAAGACCTGAAAACTGAAAGTTGTGTCCTAGGACTCAGCCCCGAGAGCTTCACTATCTCAGTCTAGTACAGTACAATGTCCTACAATACACCACTGCTGGTCCATTTCTTGATCCCCTGTAACTTTGTTGAGCTGGAAAAAGCGGTTGTGTTGGATCTGAACAGAACTGATGAGGAATGAACGAAAATGACAATATCAGATCTACAGTAAACCAACAAAGAAAGTGATAGCAGCTCAAAATTTTTGCAGATGTAAGAGGATCGAAAAAACAATATACAGTGTGAGTGGTCTACATGACGGGAAAAAAATGACAGAAGAATATTCACTGGCTAGCTATTGCAAAGCAATCTGGATACACTTCTGAGCCTTTCCTTGTACTTCAAAGTACTGTTTTTGTCTGCATTACTTTCATTAGAAAAAGGTAAGCATATGAGCAAATACCAGAAAGCATCACAGTCCTACTCACCAGGATATGTTGAGAATTACTTAAACCAGGAGGCTGCTGTAAGCCCAGACTCCAGAACACAGTGTCAGAATGTCCAGTCATTAACAATGAAAGGACTTGCCCCAAAACCACAACCAGAGTCCGAGTCCCCTAAAGGGCAGGAAATACAGTAACACTTAACGACTAACAAAAACATAATAATAACTAGAAATGTTTAAACAATGTACAATACTACACCACTTTTTACTTAAGGGATATTTCATACTACTGTTCACAATGTCAGGGAAATACCAGATCACACATTATCCTGAAGTACAAGTAACACCCTGCTTTTCTTTATAAAGCGCAGAAAGCAGTAGGCTGAAATGTCATAATGCTATTTGGCTAAACAGCAAACAGGCTGCAATTAGAGCTACTCAAAGAAAGAACCAAACTGTCTCGCCCTAGCATCACAGCCTTACTGCCCACGCCAGTGCAGCTTTTGTAATAACTAAAAAAAGAAACTGCCTCTTGTGAAGCAGGAATTCTCAACTTGATACGTTTTAAAGAAATGCTGTAAAAGCAGTGAAAATCATGAGGCCTTTTCAGACATGACAGTAGGCTCAATGAAACGTGCAGGACGTTCGAGAAACAAAGTAAATCAGCAACTTGTTGAAAACTCCCAATGAAACAGTGTAATCTAGCAGTATACAAATTAAATGATGATATATGTAATCTGCCAGAACAAATGTATTCATTTGCAAATTATACAAAATGGTATTACGTTTGATGCATATATCCTAGACTTCTCAAAATGTCATACTGGCACTAAAACTGCAATCTTGATCTTCCATGAATTCTTTTTCTTTTTTTCATCCAAACATCAACTGCAATAAGACTTTTTCTGAGAAACCAGGACAAGCTATTTAAAAAAAAAATAAATTAAGTGAATCCCAGATGTGCTTGTGCTATTTTCGACACTGCATGGCTTAGAGTGAGAGTGCCTTCTAATCAAAGAACCTAATTTAGCTTTACTGCTGCAGTAATTATGCTCTGAATGCAATGTTACAAAACTGGAGATCTCCATTACTCTTGTATGAAAACAAGATATGAAATCTTAATTACTTGCAATATACAAAGGTAACCCCAGCTCTATGGCATTCTCCTTAGGTGCAGACTCAGCATATTCAACATTTCAGCCAGTGTAGCAGAAATAGTCTAGGTGGGATTTTTGGGTTCAACTTTCCATCAATTCTACCTCACAAAATTATGCACAGACAGCCCATTTCTCCATCAGGCCTAATACATGTATAACCCACAGTTATACTTCAGTGTAGTACACACAAAGTACAGTTTTGTACCTACCATAAATGTAGATGTTCGAGTGCTAATACAGCTGCAGTCATAACAGATGGGGTTTCCTGCCGTCAGGCGGGTCCTCGGTCGGCCGAATTCCAAAGTCTTGGTCCGGCGTCGGTTGTTGTCGCTTCTTCCCTGACGTCAGTGCGACAGGGGTATAAAACAGCCGACACCATTTTCTTCAGTTTTTCTTGCCCCAGATGTCAGGTGCCCCCAGAAGGAAGGCAAAACATAAATTTATGTAAAACAGCAAATGCAATATAATCAAATAAAAACAGTAGTTGCAAGCAAATACACCATAAAAGAATAGCCCAATGAGGTTGTATGAGGAGGTGTTAGCCATAAGGCCTGTCCCAAGAGGGGAAGGAGGGAGGGAAACCTGGACTGCAGCTGTATTAGCACTCGAACATCTACATTTATGGTAGGTACAAAACTGTACTATGTTCATCGTGCATACAGCTGCAGTCATAACAGATGGGTAGAATCTCAAAGCTAATAAAGGGGTGGTAAGCACTAAGTGAAACTAGGAGGAGCCAGGATGCCCTGCAAGACTGCAGTGGCAAAGCCCGCTCTGGTTTTGGAGTATAATGGAAGGTGATAATGCTTGGAGAAAGTATGTACAGAACTCCAAGTGGCTGCTTCCAAAATATCTTTGCTAGGGACCCCCCTGAGGAAAGCTGTAGAGACAGCTGTGGCCCTTGTGGAATGAGATCTGATGCCTGTAGGTACAGTTTTGCCATGAAAAGAGTAACAAAAGCGTATGCAGTGGGCTATCCATTTTGAGATTGTCTGTTTGGAAATAGGCTTCCCTTGAGCAGCTGCAGCATAGGACACAGAGTTGCTCTGACTTTCTGAAAGGTTTTGTTCTGTCCAAGTAATAGCGGAGCTGTCTGTGAATGTCCAAGTAATGCCGTAACCTCTCCCCTTTGTTTTGTGGATTAGGGTAAAAGGTAGGTAAGTGGATAGCCTGATCCAAGGCTACCCTGGATACTACCTTTGGCATAAATGAGGGATTGTTTCGTAAGGAAACTCTGTCCTGATGGAAAATGATGAAAGTCTGCACAGCCATGAGGGCTTGTAGTTCCAAAACCCTGCATGCTGAGGTGATAGCTAGAAGGAAGGCTGTTTTCCATGACAAATACTGCAGATCTGTTGAAGCAGCTGGCTCAAAAGGAGGCAGGGTTAGTTTTTCTAGAATGAAATTGAGGTCCCAAGCAGGTACTGGTTGCTTCCTTGGGGGTTTTATATTCTTAGCCCCTCTGAGGAACTGTCTTAAGAGAGGGTGAGAGAATAAAGGAGGATCAGTGTTGTACTCTGCAGAAATGGCTGAGGCATGGATTTTGATGGAGGAGAATGAAAGTCCACTGCTTAGCAGCTCGGCTAGGTACTGTAGTATTTGAGGTAAGTTCAGTATTCCAGGATTCTGACCCTTTTTCTGATTCCAGACACAAAACCGTTTCCATTTTGCGGAGTAGGCTTTTCTAGTAGATGGCCTTCTGGCCTCCAAAATGACATCCTGTACCTCCTTGGAGAGTAGGGTCTGCTGTGAATTCAAGGAATCCTCCATGTGACTAGATTGAGTGTTTTCAGCTGACTGTGAAGAGTTTTGAAGTTGTGCTGAGTCAGTAGAAGAGGCATTAGAGGCAGGATCCATGGTGGGGAATGAGTCAGGCTCCTCAGGAGTGGCTACCAGTGTTGTCTTGGCCAGTCTGGAGCAATGAGAATCATCTTGGGTCTGTCTGTTCTGGTTTTTAATAGAACTTTGGGCAGCAGAGGAAGAGGTGGAAAGGCATAAACTGTCATTGTTGTCCAACTGAAAGAGAGTGTGTCCACTTTCCAGGCCTGTGGGTGAAAGGTCCTTGAGCAGAATTTTGCCAATTGGTGATTTCTGTGGGAGGCAAAGAGATCTATGTCTGGCCTTCCCCATGCTTGAATTATCTTTGAAAAAACTTGAGGATGCAGCTTCCATTCGTGCGGATCTGTCATATTTCTGCTTAGGATGTCTGCCAGCGTGTTTTTCTTGCCTGGCAGGAACTGTGCTTGCAGCTCGATTTGCAATTCCAGAGCCATGTTCCAAAGAGACATGGCTAGCCTGCATAGGGGGTATGAATGGGTTCCTCCTTGTTTGTTTATGTACCACATTACTGTGGTGTTGTCTGTCCTTATCAATAGCTGGCCTGGATGCAGCCGGTCTTTGAAGGCTGTAATAGCATTTATTACTGCTAGCATTTCCTTTTGGTTGATGTGTAGGTGCTTTTCTTTTTGGGGCCATTTGCCCTGAATGCACCGATCTGTCATGTGCGCCCCCCAGGCGTAATCCGAGGCGTCTGTTGTGATGACTTGATTTGCTTGAGGCTTGCAGAATGGTAGACCTGTGTTTCTTTGGCATGCTTGAGCCCACCACAGAAATTCCTTTTGAAGACATGGAATCAGTGGTATTATTGTTTCCAAACTGTGGCTGTGTTGAGACCATAGGTTTTTTAAGTACCATTGAAGTTTCCTCATATGCAGCTTTGCACATGGGATTAGTAGGATGCAAGATGCCATGAATCCCAGAGCCTGCAGGATTTTCCTTGCAGTCAGCCTGGTGAAAGTTGCCAGTTTTCTGAAGTATTGAGTTAGTTGCCCTTGTTTCTCTGGCGTGAGGTAGGCCATCTGGGTGTTTGTATCCAAGCTGGCACCCAGGAAAATTATTGTTTGAGAGGGTATTAGTCTTGACTTCTTTTTGTTGACTGTGTATCCCATAGATTTCAACAACTTTATTACAAACGCCAGGTGCTTCAGAAGTATGTGTTTGCTGTCCGCTTGGATCAGGCAGTCGTCCAGGTATGGGTATATTTGTATCCCTTGAAGTCTGCAGAAGGCAATTACTGATGCCAGGCATTTCGTGAACACTCTGGGTGCAGTAGATAAGCCAAAGGGCAATGCAGAGAATTGATAATGGGTTGAACCTGCAAGAAATTTGAGGTATCTTCTGCAATCTTGTCTGATTGGGACATGCAGGTATGCCTCCTTGAGGTCCAATGTTACCAGTCAAGACTCCTTGCCCAGCATGGGAAGAAGCTGCTGTAATGTGAGCATCTTGAATTTTGGCACGAGTAAAAATGTGTTTAGGATGGATAGGTCCAAAATAGGTCTCCAATCTTTGCCCTTCCTTGGTACCAGGAATAGTCTGGAATAAAAACCTTGACCCTGTTCTTGTGCAGGTACCTCTTGAATAGCTTTCATGACCATAAGATCTGAAATTTGTTTTTGTGCCTCTGCCCTTTGATTGTGTGGCAGGTTTGGCATGCCCCTCATTTTTGGAAGGGTGTGAAAGTGGAATCTGTAGCCTCTGTCTATAATGTCCAGGATCCATTTGTCTTTTGTGACAATATGCCAGTTTTTTGAAAATAATGCCAGTTTTCCGCCTAAAGGTGCTGCCATTTGAGCCTTGCTTGGCATGCAAAGGGGAAAGTCATTGGTTCTGCTTTCTGAAGGGCTGTGAACTTTCCTCACCACCTCTTTGTGTAGGTATTTGCCATTGTCTGCCTCTAAAGGATCCTTGAGATTGCCCTCAACCCCTCGGGCGTCTGTATCTACCTCTTTGGGGTCTGTCCGTGGCTGGAAAGGACCAATTTTTGGAAGGCCAATTTCTACTGAAACGTGGAGGTTGTACCTGTAAGAAATCTTTCACTGTTTGCATTGATTTTGCCTTTTCCTCCATTTTCTTTAATACCTCTTCAGCTTTAACACCAAACAAGACATCTTTTTGCAGAGGTGCATCCAGTAATTTAGCTTTAACATGATCTGGTAAGGTTTGCTCTTTGAGCCAAGCATGTCTACGTATGACTGATCCTGTAACAGCAGCTCTACATGAGGCCTCTAAAGCATCAAAACCACATTGCAAGGTATGTTTACCCACTTGTTCGGCACTGTGTAACAAATCCTGCAACTCCTTCAAGTCTGGTTGTTCAGGTTGTGACATTTTGCTTTTCAACTGTGATAACAGAAACTGTTGGTACTTTAACATATGAAACTGACAGTTTAATGCCCTCATAGTTAAGGTGGCCGAGGTGTATACCTTTTTCCCCCACCTTTCTAAAGCTCTGGAATCTCTCTCTGAGGGTAATGGATTTTTAGCAGTGGAAGCCTTAATTCCCTTGGGACCCTGTGAAATAGTTTCTGGGTCAGCCGCATGGCTTTTGTATAGAAACTGGTGTGAATCAGGAACCTGGTAATACCTGTCAGGCTTGACTGGAGCTGGAGGTAAAGAGTCTGGATTAAGGCAGGCCTCCGAATACACATCATCAAGTATGTCTAAGACAGGAGGTATAGCCAGAGGCCTGTGCTGAGGGAGCAAAAGGAAATCCCTAAGCCTTTTCTTGGAGTCTGAGTACTCTTGGCCTTCCCAGTGGAAGTGTTCCCTCAAGGTATGTAAAGTTTTCCCAAAAGAGTAATCCGCAGGGGGGAGACAGAGGGAATGGACTCCTCTGCATCAGAATCTTCAAAGGGGGAGTAAGAATGTTCCTGGTCTTTAGAATGTTCTGAAATAATGGAGGCCTGGTCCGAGGAAGGGGATTCTTACTCCACTCTGAGCCTTATGTCCGGGGGGGGGGGGGGTTGAGAACCCCCTGATAAGAGTAATCAAATCCTCAGCCATTTTGAGCATCTGCTTTTTAGGCATGGGGCCTTGAGAATGGCCCTGTGTAGCCTGTCTTTTAGTATGCATGGCTGCTTTAGACTTAGTGAAAGCCTTGATGGAAAAAGAAGTGGAAGGCCTGAAGACTCTGAGTTTCACCGCCAAGAATGGCTTCGGTATCTGTAGTCGGATTGTGGGCCAAAGAGCCTGCGACCTCGGGCACTGAGGACACCGCTAAGGAAGTGTCATCGGTAGTCAGTGGCTGCGTAGGCGCCTCACTGAGAACCAGACCACCTGTAGTCGGCTTTGGCGTGGTGTCGGTAGAAGTCCCGGACCTCGTATGTCGGTCCTTATCTTTGCGTTTTTTACTTAAAACTGAAGTTGGAGTATCCTACGACATAATGTAGTTAAATTTTTTGCCAAAGAAGTGTTGGGTGAACTCCACCCGACGCTTAATAGTGCGTCTGTTGAATGTAGCACAAAAACGACAGGCCGAGACGTCGTGGTCTGGTCCTAAGCAAGGAATGCAGGGGGAATGGAAATCCTTATGCAGTATTTGCTTCCCACATGAAATGCAATTATTAACTTTGTCTGACATCGGTCTGAGGCAAGAAAAGTTTCCCCAACGAGGTACTTAGCTTTTAAGAAGACTTCGGTTGAAAAATATTCGTAATCTCAGGAGCTGGCCGACCGGCACTTGCGAACTGCTTCTGCTTCGGGCACCGCGCGGCAAGAAAGACTGGAGAAAATGGCGTCGGCTGGTTCTTTTATACCCCTGTCGCACTGACGTCAGGGAAGAAGCGACAACAACCAACGCCGGACCAAGACTTTGGAATTCGGCCGACCGAGGACCCGCCTGACGGCAGGAGAACCCCATCTGTTATGACTGCAGCTGTATGCACGATGAACATCAGTCTGGTTACAGTTCAAATAAGGCAAAACGTATGCTCACCATGCACTTCTCTGACATCAGGGAAGTGCATAACACATTTTTTAGTGCATGTTGGGTCACAATTAATGCTACAACTTTGGGAAGACAGCAAATTTGTAAAGTACAGCAATGTTAAGCACCGTTATACAATAAAGTCTTATAACTATTCAAAAATGAGTATGCTGACTGGATAGCCTAACCAGTGTGCCATTGTAAAACGAGAATATACTAACAGAAAAAAGTTTGATAGCTGAAGTACCATTGAGTGGCCAGCCTTTCTACTGGTATATGTTGAGGGTCCCAGCAAAATACGAGAAAAAACAAGTACGTTCTGCAGAGCTAAAGAATCAGAACTTACCTGATTTTCTTTGTATTTCTGCACTGCCCCTCAGAAAAATCTCGGCAGTTAAAAAAATAGAAGAAAAAAAACGCAACAGAGATTTTTTCTTCTCCATTGCTACTCCTGCACTGTACTGATGTACTGTGCAAGCATGGGAAAAAAGCAGTGAAAAACAACACAGAACAACACTACAGTGCCAGTACACAAATTATTTAAAAAAGGTAAGCCGTTTCTTTCCTAAACAATGTCATTGTATAACAGCAATAACCCACTCCTGGGTGTGGGTATCACAGGATTTACCCACAGTTGGTTTCATTTCATCTCTCGGGCTTCACCCTCGTGATCAAAACACATCACCCATTGGTAATCCGGTGATACCCATGATTGCATGGGATATTACTAAAATATCATGCCAGGCCATAAACAGCAGCCAGTCCAGAATAGTGGTGAAAAGCTCAAATGGCTCTAAAAGCTGCAATACACTTTTGAGTGGACACATTTCATTTTTGTATGTGGCACCACAACATGAAATGCAGCTTTTAAAGCTGCTACCTATCAGACAGACTTTGCTTCTGGCCTTGTTCTGTGAGGTGGCATTAAGGCTGTTACACCTTCCAAAACTGTAAAACACTTTGCCAGCTACACTTTTTTTTTCCTATTTTACAGTACACTGCAGCAAATAATGTTCCATGTACTACAAAAAATTGTGTTGCAGGACTGTGTTACAATTTACATATTATGAAAAATAATCTCTCTAATTATAACCAAGTACCTATATGATTCTCAAAATGGATGTGAAGAGTTACCTCTTGAGCTTTGTTTCACTCCACTGTCCACTCTCAAGATGAATTCCTACATATCCAATTACTGAATACAGACCAGCAGGGTTATGATTAGAGACTATCATAATCATCTAAACTACATACTTCTGGGAGCAGTTTATGCTCTAGCAGAGTTGTAGTTAGGAAAAACAAAACTGCCAGACACCTCAGTACAATAGGAAGTAACAAAATTGCCAGCCACCTCGGTACAAAGTGTTACAGGATGCAATCAGCAGATCTCAACTGGTCTCATAAGAAATACAGTAGTATTGTGTTTGTTGGAAATGATCATGTGCAGAATAAACTATTGCCGCTGCTACAAAAAGCACAAAGGAGCCTTTTTTTATGCTCTTCACAGTGGGGGAGCATACCTGTGGACATGACTTGCTAATTAACTGTGCAGCACCAGATTGTGAATTGTTATTTTTTTCCCCCTCAAGTCTAAGTTGAGAAGAGCAGACCTGGCTTATTCCTTGAATAAGGGACAGAACTTTTTTTCTCCTCCAACTTAAAGTTCATTGGGGCTTTAGATAAGGGGATGGCACTGGGTGCCAGAATAACTAACTACACCTCTGTGCTCTAGTCATGCTAGAGCATACATGGCAGCCTCCACATAAGTGTCACAAAACTAGAGAAGCTAGAAACACTAATACACTTTGCACTATCAAAAAAGTCACAGAACACAGTATCGAACAGTTATTAAAGTTGATGATTTACCGGAGGTACCCTTCATCTTCATTCCTGGCTGTTGTTTGCAGGCTTGTTTGCAGGCTAATGTTAAGTGTGTATCAGCTTTAGAAGCTGTAAAACACTTACCACTCCACTTTCTTTCTCCCCTCTGCAACGTTTAGTATGTCAGAGCAGCTACAGCTATATGTACTACAAAGAATCAAGATTGGGTTTCTCCAGTCACAACACACTAGTTATTTGTTACTGAAATTAATGTAAGGATTCATCTCAGGAGACTTTCTTGATGTACATTTCTCAAACATGACCTGATCCTAATCCTCTGTATGCATTGTCAGTGGCCTCAGGCCTAAAGGTATTTATGGTAGACAACAGACATACTGGACTTCTGTAAGCAGTCCCACTTTACAATGCTGGACTTGCTTATGCTGGCTTGTTATATTGTTTACAGACAGACAAGGTGTTTTTTATGCTACTGGTGGTTAGAGTTTAATCAGTAGCTCAGCGTCCATGAGAACAATTACAAAGTGTGATAAAGAGCAGCAAATGTCTCACCTAAGGGTGGGAAGTTATACTTTAACAGTGATCCCTGACAGCCAGCAGTCTGGTCTCAGTACGTTCTTGCAGGAATACAAGACAGGAAGCTTAAGGTGGCATGACAGGACATGTGTAGTCTATGGCATGCAAAGCACTGCATACCATATGTACAAGGCAATAAAAAAGTGTCCAACTCACTTCAAACAGCAGTAAAAAGAGGAAAGGCTAGAGAAATTCCACTATGTGGAAGGGTGCCATCAAATGAACAGAAATGCACAATAAATTCCATGCAATCTTGGTCATAATTAGAAATGAAAGGCTGGAAATGAGACATTCACACTGGGGCAGTTTAGAAATACCTAATGCAGTGGAAGCAGTGAAAAGAAAACAGACAATGCATCAGAAAAAGGCAGGAAAGGTGAAATTCTGCAGACAAAGAGACACAGCACTTGGACCAAGTTTACAACTTGCCAGTCAATTAAAAGGGCACAGTCTTTGAAAGCATGGTGCATATGTTTGTCTATATAGTAGTCTTTGACCTCCACCTTATCCACTGGGGAATGGACTTAACCAAACTAAACAATACAGACCTCCCAAACCAACAACTAATGTTTCCTCTAAATTCCATATTACAAAAAGTAACAATAAACATGTTCTCAGCTGCAATATCTAGATTCTAACACAATCTTTATGCTTTGCTTTGAGGAAATTACAGACACTTTCAGGACTTCCTTAGGATATTCATAAACACCAAGCATCACAGTAGCACTCTCAGATTACTGAAAAGAATATCTCCCACACATCACATTAACTACTAGATACTCATCCAAGCAAGTCATCTCTGTACATTCTTAATTGTGGACTCTGATATAACCATCAAATTAAGTTACATGCTCACAGAATTTGCCAGTCTTCTGCCACTGGCATCACCTCCTCCCCCATTACACCCACATACATATCTTAACTGTTCTTTATCTGCTTAAATTTAAATGACATGTAGTACACTGCACTGAAGTAATTATATATCCCTAGTACAGATTTATTAACGTGCAAATAAGCAACAGCACAAAGCAGAACACATTAACAAGTTAAAACAAAAAATAAATAAATAAAAGCTTTGTTGACTAAATTGGTCATTATATTTAGGGAAGATTCCATTAAGCAGATAATTTCAAGATGCCAAGGTAGTGAAATCAAAAGGAAACAGGCCGGACAAGGAAAAGTATGACAGCCAGATGTATCCAACTGCATTCTAGGAATCATTAATAATCCCCTGGAAGCACACCGAAACAGCTGGTCTGGATGATAGGTAATCAAAAGCACCTTTACATAAAGGCTCATCCAGACTCTGATACACTTTGCTGTTAGTTTGTATTTTTGTATTACTTTATTGCCTTTCTATATTTTGAATACTGTGTTTGTTTTCTTTACCTTGCGTTTTACTTGCATTCTGCTTTAACAGCATATTAAAACTCCAAAAGAGACCACAGCTCTCTCTCTTCTGAGTCAGGCAGAATTTTTTTTCCCGCCCTCCCACTCAGTTACAGTTGTCTTGTTAAATACCACTGTCTTTCTAGTTGCCTGCCTCTTATGTTAATCTGACCATATGTCTCATTTCCTCTCTACTTTCACTGGCTTGTGTGAGTAATCACAAAATCATCATTTTGTGAAATCACTCCCCTTCAACTATTTAAATTTATTGGCCATCCTACTGTATTCCATAGTACCAGAATACAAAAGTGACCACCCCTTTCAATCCATCTTGCTGTTTTAAAAATAGTAACTCTCCACTAAACCTTAACTTTTTAAACGGGTAAAAATTAAGTTACCTACTTTCACATCTAAGTTTTCTAGTGCACACTGCAGTGTGCATTTTTTTTTTCATCTTACCTTTAAGCATCCCTGTGACTAGCACTTTCTCCAATGCCTGCTGGAAAGCACTAGGAAGCCTTAAACTGATACAATCACTCAACTCTCCTTGTTAATAATAAGAAATTAACAGTAGGCACTAAACAGCCTATAATTGCAAAGTATCTTGCTAAGGTAAGGGAAAACAGCTCCTGTACTTTACAAAAAAAAAAAAGCGCCAAATCAGGCATGTCCAAGGATTAGCTTCCGGTGATTTCTCCTGTCCACTTGATGAATATGGGTATACTGGGGCAATGCAGCAATTGCCACATGTACACAGACAAGCCTCTCCTCCTACCACCCAATACTTCAACCTGTGAGAGATGCACTTACATACCCAAAATGGAAGCAAAGCTCTCTCCACCCATGATTGTGCTAGACAGTCAAGAGGAAAAGGTTAACACCCACACTACACCTCAAGCAACACATAGCCCTTCTAAACCCACACCACCAACACCCACATAAAGCAACACTAAATCTCCACATATGCAGATGCCCTTAACTGTAACCTGCCCAAGCAAAAAGGACCTCTGAAGCTGAAACACAAACAAACACCAATCACAACCAAAGTGTCACATAGTTCACAACACCAGTGTGCACCCAGCAACAGCCCCTAAGGCAAGACAAAGTACCTAACACTTTAGTCATAGGTGACTCTATAGTCCGGCACACTGATGTCCCTCTCACTAGGTTCAACAAGGAGAAAATTACAGTCAGCTGCCTGTCGGGTGCAGGGCCACATAACGCATGCACTCAAGTCACTCCACAACAAGTACAAATATGACTCTGTCATTGTCCATGTTGGAGTGAATGACTTGAGATGTACCTCCCTGGACTACATGAAGAGAGACATGGAAGAGCTCTCAGATCATGTGGCCCAGGCAGGTATGACCCTAGCCCTGAGTAGCATCCTGCCTTCGCCCAGAATGATATCACAATATAAGGACAAAATGATTGACTTCAACAATTGGCTAAGCTTCTGGTGTAATTCAAACGGGATCCAGTATCTATCTGCCTGGGACGACATGATTGACAGACCACGATGCTTTGCCAGAGATGGTCTGCACCTGTCACCCCTGGGATTCAGGTTACTGGCTAAGGCTCTTGCCACCCCTATAGTGCCTTTTTTAGGCAAAGTTCAAAGGACAAAACCACCACCGTAACAGGTACAAGCATGCAAAATCTGTAGGTAATGCTAATCAATGCTAGAAGTCTAAACTTCAAAATGCACTCTCTCGAGGCACTCCTAAAAATGGAGAACATTGATATCTGTGCAGTAACTGAGACCTGGTTCAAGGCTCCAGAGAGCACCCCTGCAATACCAGGCTACAACTCTTACCACACATTTCGGCCGCCAAACCAGGACCGAAACACTAAAGGTGGAGGAGTGTCAATATTCACCAAGGATATTCACACTACCAGGCTAGTTGCCCAACACAATGCGTCTGAAATTCTCCACATGCAACTAACACTAGGTAAGACTGCAATCCAAATTGTAGCTTGCTATAGATCCCCCACCATACCCCAAGATTCTCACTACACCTTTCTAAACATACTGGAAAATATTAAGATAGAACCAAACACCCTAATACTGGGTGATTTTAACTACCCTGCCATTAACTGGGAAAACTACTCATGTACCAACACCTTTGCCCAACGGTTCCTGGAATTCATAAATTCCAACGCCCTGGATCAACTAATCCATAGTCCCACTAGGGGCTCCAATATCCTAGACCTGGTCATTACCAACATGAAAAATCAATGCTCCACATCTATGGTCACCCCCTCGTCAGTCAGGTCTGACCATAAGCTAATCACCCTTAACATCCACATCCCACCCCCACCCCCAGTAAGGAAACCTCCATAAAAAACTTCTCCAAAGCAAACTTCATGCTACTCAAGTCAGAAGTGACAAACTTCATGACACCCATGCAGACGGGAACTGAAAGTTCAACTGCTGAATCCTACACTAAGGCACTGTACGAGCACATCCACTCATGCATGAATCGTGCCATCCCAAATAGAACCAAGATGCTCTCATCCAAAAAAAGGAAGCCAATCTGGTGGTCCCCTGCCATAAACAAACTTTACAACAAAAGGAAGAAACTGTTGCAGAAAAGTGGAAAATCTCAGGATGCAAAAAACTCCCTTACCAGCCTCAGTAAGAAAGCGAGATCCCTCATAAAATCCTCTAAAGCTAGTTATGAAAATAAAATTGCCAAAGATTCCAAAGACAACCACAAGGCATTCTATAACTATGTCAAGAATCTAAATGGCAATGCTCAGATCTGCTCTGAGCTAAAACAGAATGGCATTAAATATAGTGATCCCAAGGATATTGCCAATACCTTGGCAGATCGATTCAGTGCCAACTTCAACCCCCTCTCACCCCCTAAATGGCCCATTTCAATACCGGAAGATTGCCAAATTCCGGTAATAACGGCCAACAGGTAAGAATACAGCATCCATGGGACCAGATGACATCCCAGGCTGTGTACTACATGAACTACAATATGAACTGGCACCTCACCTAAGTGTCATGTTTAATCATAGCCTCACCTTAGGTTTCGTGCCCACTGAGTGGCGCAGAGCTACAGTTATCCCACTCCACAAGGGGGAATCCACCTTGGATCCCGGAAACTACCATACCATCAGTCTGACAAGCCTTAGCTGCAAGGCCATGGAGCGTATTATCATGGAACTTATAAACAAAGACATTGGCAACCTTCAAACACTGGACCCCACCCAGTCTGGGTTCGTGAAGGGCAAATCTTGCCTCCTGAACCTGATTTGACTTCTTTGAATCAGTCTCCAGAGCCATGGACAAGGGTAAGGTGGTCCACACAGCCTATCTAGACCTTGCCAAGGCCTTTGACACCATCCCCCACTCTGGAATCATAAATAAACTTACTAAGCTGGGCATTAATCCCTATGTCACCCAATGGGTTGCTAACTGGCTTACTGATAGAACCCACACTGTAAAAGTAGCCGACTCCAAATCCAGCTCCAGACAAGTGACAAGTGGAGTACCTCAGGGTTCAGTCCTGGGACCGCTCTTGTTTGCCATCTACCTCTCTGAAGTACAGGCCAACACTAAGGGACTCTGGCTAACAAAGTTCACAGATGACTGCAAACTGGGAGCCATTACTGAATCCCCAAATGATGTGGATACTCTACAAAATGGCCTTACAGAAACAGATGCTTGGTGCCAGAGCCATGGGCTCAAGCTCAATGCCAAGAAATGTATAGTTATCCCCTTTGGGAAAAAACATGCATCTGTGAATTACCATATAGGTGGCAGTACACTAAACACCGAAAGTGTGATAAGAGACTTAGGGACACAGGTGGACAGTGGTCTCACCTTCGTTAACCACATCGCCACAGCAGTCAGGAAATCCTTCTATGTGGCACACCTCATCACTAAGGGCTTTTCATCCAGAAAAAAGGAGGTCATTGTTCCACTGTACTCATCCCTCATTAGACCCATTATAGAATACAATGCCCCGTTTGGTTATGTCCCTCTCAAGACATCTGCAACAACTGGAAAGGCCGTAGAAATACCTCACTAAAAGAATCACAGGCCTAAAGCAGATGCCCTACGTTGACCGCCTTAAAAAAAGTACAGTTTTGTACCTACCATAAATGTAGATGTTCGAAGATCCACATTGCTGCAGTCCTTACACTTGGGGTAGTCCGCTGTCCTCGGTCGGCCCGAATATCAAAGTATAAGGCTGATGTCGGTCAAGGCGCATTTGACTGACATCAGGACGTCAGGGTACAAATGCGCATGACCGACGTCATATCCTCAGTCTTTTCTTGCCCCAGATGTCAGAAGACCCTAAAAGAAAGGTCAAAACCAAAAGACAGCAAACAACCAACCAACCACCCTTGCACTAATTATATGTACAATATATACAATATGTACAACCCAACCCACACAACCACCTCTAACTACAGAGGGGAAGGAGGGAGGGTAAATTGGACTGCAGCAATGTGGATCTTCGAACATCTACATTTATGGTAGGTACAAAACTGTACTATGTTCTTCATCTCACATTGCTGCAGTCCTTACACTTGGGTAGAATCCCAAAGCAGAGGTAAGGGAGGATGGCTAAATTACAAAGAAGCAGGAGCTGCCAAAATGCCCTGCAAAACAGCAGTGGCAAAACCAGCCCTGGATTTAGAATAAAGTGGCAGGTGATAATGCCTAGAGAAAGTATGCACTGAACTCCAAGTAGCTGCCTCCAAAATATCCTTGGTTGCCACCCCTCAAAAAGCTGTCAGTGGCAGTAGCCCTAGTGGAATGAGGCCTAATCCCAGCTGGAATCTCCTTGCCATGATGGGAATAACAGAAAGCAATGCAAAACCCAATCCACTTAGAAATAGTTTGTTTTGACACAGGCTTGCCCTGAGAACTCAAAGCAAAAGAAACAAACAATTGCTGAGACTGCCTGAACCCTTTAGTTCTGTCCAAATAATAGCAACTGCCTGTGTACATCTAAAGTGTGCAAAATCTTTTCCCCTTTATTTTGGGGATTTGCATAAAAAGTAGGCAAATGAATAGTTTGGTTTAAAGCCGCACTAGAAACCACCTTAGGCATAAAGGAAGGATTAGTACGTAATGATACCCTATCCTTATGGAAAATCAAAAAGGCTCAACCCATAAGGGCCTGCAATTCAGAAACCCTTCTTGCAGAGGTAATGGCCAACAAAAAAGCAGTCTTCCATGACAAATATTTCAACTCAGAAGTAGCTGCAGGCTCAAAAGGTTGTAGAGTGGGTTTCTCCAACACAAAATTGAGATCCCAAGCAGGAGTAGGAGCTCTTCGTGGGGGTCTTATATTCTTTGCCCCTCTAAGAAATTGCTTGAACAAAGGATGAGAAAACAATGGTGGAGTGCAATCATAGTGAGCGAAATTGCTGCAGCATGAACTTTAATAGAAGAGAAAGACAAACCTTTGTCTAGTAACTCAGTAAGATATTGAAGAGCCACACAAATTAGGCTCAGAAACATCAAAATCTTTGCTGCACTCCAAAATAAAAATCTCTTCCATTTGTCTGCGTACACTTTCCTTGTACTAGGCCTTCTAGCTTCCAAAATAACATTCAAAACTTGCTGAGGAAGTGGAGGCCCACTATGGTTCAAAACAGAATATGCCAGGCTGTTAGGTGCAGAGAGTGAAGCTTGACATTGAGCAAATGGCTGTCCTCCTGTGACAACAGGTGTGGAATCGAAGGCAAAGGCCATGGAGGCTTCCGTACCAGACTTCTCAGTAATGGGTACCAGTGCTGTCGAGGCCAATCTGGAGCTATTAAAATCATCCTTGGCTTGTCCTGTCTGACCTTTAGAAGTACCTTTGGGAGGAGAGGCAGAGGTGGAAAGGCATACACATGAAGATTGCTCCAATTGAAAGAAAGAGCATCCACTCTCCAAGCTGTGGGATGAAACCTTTTTGTGCAAAACTTTGGCAGCTGATGGTTTAGTGGAGAAGCGAACAGATCTATGTCTGGAGTTCCCCATGACACTGTCAATTTCTGAAATACATGAGGATCCAATTTCCACTCGTGGGGATCCATAATTAGTCTGCTCAACACATCTGCTAAGGAGTTCTGTGCTCCTGGCAGAAACCTTGCCTGAAGATTGAGCTGTAAACTGAGAGCAGTCTCCCACAAAATCATTGCTTGCCTGCATAGAGGATAAGAATCGTTCCCCTTGCTTGTTGATGTACCACATGACAGTTGTGTTGTCTGTTAGAATCAACACCTGCCCTGGAAGAAGTAATTCCTTGAAAGCTATTAATGCAAACTGGACTGCTAACATCTCCTTCATGTTGATATGTAGATGTTGTAGTCTGGCAGGCCACTTGTCTTGTATCCACTTTCCATTCAGATGAGCTCCCCAAGCTTTGTCTGAGGCATCTGTCGTTAAAATCTGACTCGCCTCTGGCGGGTCACAGAGAGTCCCTTGTTTAGGTGACATTCCTGAGCCCACCACAAAATTCCTTTTGAATGCAAGGTATTATTTGAATGACAGTGTCCAGATCCTGGCAGTGCTGTGTCCATACATTTTGAGATACCATTGTAGCTTCCTCATATGCAGTTTGGCATTGGGAAGCACCAGAATACAAGATGCCATGAACCCTAAGGCTTGAAGGACTGTCCTTGCAGTCAGCCCGGACTGATGAGATAGTTGATGGAAGTAAAGGGAAAGACTCTTTTGTTTGTCCGGGGTTAAAAGGCCATCTGGGATGCTGTATTCAGTCTCACACCCAGAAAGCACATGTCCTGAGAGGGTACTAGACTGGACTTTATTTCGTTCACAGAATACCCTAGGCATCTTAGCACTGCTATCACATATTCCAAATGATGAAGAAGCTCTTCCTTCCTTGAGCCAGAATCAGGCAGTCGTCCAAATAAGGATAGATCTGTATTCCTTTTAGCCTGAAGAAAGCTATCACTGGAGCCAGAACTTTCGTGAACACTCTGGGCAGTAGATAAGCCAAAGGGCAATGCAGAGAACTGATAGTGAGAAGTCCCAGCTCGAAGCAGATACTTCCTGCAACTTAGTCTGATAGGAACATGAAGGTAAGCCTCCTTGAGATCCAAAGTTACCATCCAATGATCTTTGCCCAGCAGAGGTAAAAGCTGCTGCAACTTCAACATTTTGAACTTGGGAATGTCCAGATAAGTGTTGAGGATAGATAAATCCAAAATTGGTCTCCACGTGTTCCCCTTCTTTGGTACTAGGAACAGGCGAGAATAAAATCCTAGGCCCACTTCTGGCATAGGGACCGGCTGTATGGCCCCTATTTGGAGCAACAGAGAAACTTGCTTGTGCCTCTATTCTTTGTTGAGGAGGAGCGTCTGGCATGCCTTTGAAAGGAGGCAAGGTATGGAAATAAAACCTGTAGCCGTGGTGTATGATATCCAATACCCATCTGTCTTGGGTAATTAAACTCCAATTTTCTTTGAAAAGTGCCAACCTTCCTCCCAAAGGTGCTGCCAGTCGAGAAGGCTCTGGCAGCTGAAAAGGTAGGTCATTGGGTCTGTTTACGAAAGGACTGACCCCTGCCCTCACCGAAGATTGTG
This sequence comes from Protopterus annectens, assembly GCF_019279795.1. NCBI lineage: Eukaryota > Metazoa > Chordata > Ceratodontiformes > Protopteridae > Protopterus > Protopterus annectens. Next base: position 187,327,963 of record NC_056731.1, read on the forward strand.
CAGGAGAACTCCTGTTCTAGGCCTGAAAGAGCCCTGAGCTCTGCCCTACCACGTCTAGATCTACCCCTAGACTGGGAATCATAAGAAGGATACGTCCACCCCTTAGTAGGCCAATTTCTACTAAACTTTGGAGGCTGGACCTGCAAAAGAGCTTTAACAGTCTGCATAGACTTAGCCTTGTCTTCCATTTTCTTTAAAACTGCCTCAACAGGAGAACCAAACAACATGTCAGATTGCAAAGGAGCATCTAAAATCCTTGTTTTAACATGGTCAGACAAATTCTGATCCCTCAGCCAGGCGTGCCTGCGAAGAACTGACCCAGTGGCAGCCACCCTAGACGACGCCTGTACAGCATCAAAACCACATTGCAAAGAATGCTTACCCACCTGTTCAGAAACATGTACTAAATCTTGCAACTCTTTACAATCAATACCTTCTGCCAGAGCATCAACCTTAGACTTCAATTGTGAAAGGAGATAGTTTTGGTATTTCAACATGTGAAACTGGCAATTCAAAGCCCTCATAGCAAGAGTGGAAGAAGTATAAACTTTCTTTCCCCATCTATCCAAGGCCCTGGCCTCTTTGTCTGCAGGAACCGGATTCTTAACCACAGAAGCCTTAACACCTTTAGGCCCCTGGCTAACAGTTTCTGGGTCTGCCCTAGGACTCTTAAAAAGAAACTTATGAGCTTCAGGCACCCTGTAATACCTATCCGGTTTAACAGGAGCAGGAGGCAAAGAATCAGGATTAAGAGAAGCCTCTGTAAAACATCTTCCACTACATCCAAAACAGGAGGTATAGCCAAAGGCCTATGCTGGGGTAAAACAAAAATTCCTAAGCCTTTTCCTGGAATCAGAGAAGTCCTGACCTTCCCACTTAAAATGCTCCCTCATGGAGTGAAGAGTTTCTGAAAAAGAAAAATCCTCAGGAGGAGAAGCAGAAGGAGTAGAATCATCCACATCAGAATCAGAATAAGGAGAGTACTCCTGCAAATCTTCAGCCGAAGACTCTGAAACATCTGAAGCCTGCTCAAAACTCCCTAACTCAGGCTCCACCCTAGGTCTCTTATTAGGAGGGGGCATAGAACCCCTAATCAAAGAAATCAAATCTTCTGCCATTTTAAGCATATGCTTCTTGGGCACAGTTCCTGAAGAGCTAGGGGTAACACCAACTGAAGCTAAACCTGGCCTGCCCCTGGGAGAAGCCTTTGAAACAGAAGGAGAGGGCCTAGCCACCCTAGGAAGGGAGGGGAGTATAGTAACCTGAGAAGCCCCCTCAGCCTGACCTGCCTCCTGAGAGGCCACATCTTGCAATAATAAAGTCTCACCCTGGGAACACAAAGAAACCTCCGGTGGAGCCACCGGCTCCACTGACACCTCTAAAGAACCGGCGTCCGGTACAGACGGTTCTTCTAGCCTAGGTTTAACTGCTTTGTCCTTGCGTTTCTTCGAAGAAGCGGGCGTCGGAGCATCCGACGGCATTTTATAATTGCACCGCTTCCCAAAGACTAACCTGGCACAATCCAACCTTCTCTTCATAGTGCGTTTATTGAATCTAGCACAAGAGCGACAGCCAACAACGTCGTGCTCAGGCCCTAAGCAAGGAATACACAAAGTATGATAATCTCTATGCGGTATCTGTTTCCCACAAAAAATGCAATTATTGACTTTTCTGACATCCGGTAAATCACTGAGGCAAGAAAAACTAAAATATTCCCCAACGGGTACTTAGCCAACTTTGAACTCGGTCTGAAACTTCGAAATCGAAAAATCTCAGAACGCCAACCGGCACTTGCAATGCTGCTTCTGCATCGGACCATGCGGCAAAAAAGACTGAGGATATGACGTCGGTCATGCGCATTTGTACCCTGTCGTCCTGATGTCAGTCAAATGCGCCTTGACCGACGTCAGCCTTATACTTTGATATTCGGGCCGACCGAGGACAGCGGACTACCCCAAGTGTAAGGACTGCAGCAATGTGAGATGAAGAACATCTCCAGCTATACTCTGTTGCATATGGTCTACTCAGAGGCGATCTCTGCTTAACATACAAAGCCATGCCAAACCCAGAGCTGTTGGACATGCTACACTTAAAGAAATCCCAATCCCTCAGAGCCACACGCTCCATGGATCTAAACCTTGTCATCACAATAAACAAAACATGCTGGAGGGATAGGTTCCTGACCCAGAGACTCCCCAGACTCTGGAATAGATTGCCCATACATGTCAAACAGAGTGCCTCTTTGGCCCTCTTCAAAAGGAACCTTGACGATTGGATGGGAGAAAGGAAATTCACCCCAGGGATCACGTCAGTCGCCCTGCTAGACAGAAGTCCAGGGAAGTAAATAGTGTGGGAAGAAATATTCAGGGAATTGTTATGGCTAGGCTTGTACAGGCCCTAGGGCTGATAGCCTAGTACCAACTTATGAACCTATGAGATCCAGGTCCCATGGGGTTAATAAGAAACAAAAGTTATATACTCACCGTAACAATGCATCTGTGTTGTCCGTTTTCTTCCTTCCTCAACTGATGTTTTTTCTGACCTTGGATCAAACTTTGGACACTTTTGTTAGATTTCGGCTCAGTAGCTCAAGCTCTTCCCCTTATCCATAATCCTCTCCTTCACCTGAAATTGCCTCAGATCGAGTTTGCCCTCTAGTCATTGCACCAAAAACAAGGTACCCAGTAAAAGATATACTGTAAAATAAATCCTACTTCAGTTAAAAATGGAAAAGATGAAGACTGGAGTTCATTTAGCAAGGAGGCCAAAATCACTCCTCAAGACATACTAGGATCTCAAATGAAAAAAACTTCCAAAGCAGGAAGGGGGTTCAAGGGTGGGAGATTGAGGAAGGATGAAAACAGACGACACAGATGCATCGTTATGGTGAGTACATAATTTTTGTATATGATGTTGTCTTTTTTGTTTGATCCTCAATTGATGGGACAGACTCCCCAGTGTGAAAAACCCTGGCTGTTCATCAAGTAAGGATATTCTAGAGTACAGCAGAGCCAAATGCTGCCCTATTCCTCAATAATATATCAAATGTGTAATTAACAGTAAAGGTATGAGCACTGAACCAAGTGGAAACTGCACAAATGTCATCTATGGAAGTTCTAGACCAGAAGGCAGACAAGATGGTCACAGACTTGGTGGAATGAGCTTTAAGAGGTCTAGCTAATGTCAGCCCTTTGAACTTGCACACAAAGGAAATACTATCAGTGAGCCATCTGCTTAAAATTACTTTTGAGAACACCTTACCCAATTTAGCCTTGGAAAAGGAAACAAACAATTGGTGTAATTTCCTGCAGTCTTTGGTTCTATGGAGACAGAATCTAAGCTGTCTATGTATCCAAAGTGTGTAGCATGTATTCTCACTTGTTTAAAAAGTTTGGAAAGAAAACAGGGTGGTTGATGGACTGATTGATAGCTGCCTTTGATACCACCTTAGGTAGAAAAGCAGGATTAGTCCGAAAGGGCATCCCATCTTTTTGAAAATACAAATATGGAAGCTGGGAAGAGTGCCCGGAGTTCTGATACTCATCTGGCAGACGTAACTGCAACCAAAAATATGGTCTTTCACAACACAAATCTTAAGTCCACCTTGGCATGGGGCTCAAAAGGGGGCTGGGTCAAAGCTTGAAGAAACACCGTTAAATTTCACAGAGAAATGGGGTCCTTAACATGTGGTTGAAGAGAATATGTGAAATTGAGAAAGGTCTTACATAATTTCAGTGATGCCAAGGAAGGACGGTTTTCGTCTAAGTGAAAATTAGAGATGGTAGCAAGTTGAATCTTAATTGCAGAATAATCAGTCCACTGTTGAAAATGGAAGCAAGAAAGTCAATAATAGCTAGAGTAGCTGCTTAAAACAGATCTAGCTTCCTCTGGAGAAGGCAAAAATAAAATATTTTCCATTTAATCTTATAAATCTTCCAAGTGGAATCTTTCTGGGGTGATACAAGAATATGATGAACCAGGGAATAAAGCTTGGACTGCCTAGCCATCACTGAAAGTAAAGAAACCATGCAGTCAACTTGAGGGTCCATATAAGCGGCTAAAGTATCCTAGATGTTTGTGACAGACAGTCCTGAAAAGGATCCCATACCCAAGGATGGTGAACAAGATGAGACCACAGGAAGGGAAAACATATTTGTCAAGGCCAGAATGGAGCAATGAGGATTGTTTTGCTCTTCCACTAAAATGTTTTCTGAAGAAAATTGGAGATGACAGGAGTGGGAGGAAGGCCTATAACAGACTACAGGGCCAATCATGAATCAGAGAATCTCTCAACTACTCCCCCCTCTGGGGGGATTAGAAAAAAGTACCTACTGCACTTGAAAATGAGGGGGGGAGTGAAGTCTCAGAACATTTGGCCAAATTGGCAAAATATCAGTTCTGCCACTATCAGACTAACAGACCACCAGTGAGGGAGTAAGACAAACCTTCTCAGTTTGTCTGCCAGTATGAAAGACTTCCCTGGAATATGTGTTGACGGCAGAAAGTGACCCTAAGAGATCACCCACTGCCACACTTTCACTTCATTTTGACATAAGGGGTAGGATCATGTTCCTCCCTGTTTGTTGATGTACCAGACCACTGACACATTGCCTGCCTGAAAAGCAACCAGACCTAAAGGGAGAACATCTTGAAACGCCTGCAGTGCTAGTAGGACTGCTCGCATTTTCCATTACACTGATGTGAAGACCGACTTCTAACAGAGACCACGTGTCTTGGACTGTCCTTCCCAAGTAATGCCCCCACTCCAGTTCCTAACCGGGAAGCATCCATGGTCACTGTGGTCTTGGGTTCAGTAGGGATAATGGGGCAGTCCAGAGAAACAACTTCTGCATGAATCCACCAGGCTATGTGTCTTCTGCAAATAGGTCATTCAAATCATTGCGGTCAAGGGATAACATCCTACTTAACACTGTACTGCAAACATCCATTGCAGTACCCTCATGTAAAATCTTGTTAGAAGAACCATGACTATAGAACTTGAAACAGATACAAGAAGCTGTAAGGATGGTCTGGCTGGAGGGTATGGTAGTGAAAGAATGTGTGTTGCTTCTCTCTGCAGGGTGTTTAACCTTCTCTTGGCAAGCTTACGATAAGTGTCACCATATTCAGATGAGCACCAATAATTTTCAAGACTTGAATGGGGGAAACTGAGACTTGGCATAGTTCGCTGTAATGCCCAGCTGATGACACAGACAAAGCAAGGAGTCCCTGGACTGGATCAGTAGAGGTTTGGTGGTAACAGAGAGAAACCAATCATTGAGCTAAGGAAACAGTCAGAATCTCAGCAGTCTCAAGTGTGCCATGATCACTGCCAAGCACTTGGTGAAAACCCTGGGGGCTCTGGCAAGACCAAAGGGCAAGGTCCTGAACTGACAGTGACTGGCTCAAAGCTGGAAGCATAGGTATCTCCTGATGCTCCTGTCTATTTTGGATAATGCACATCCCAGTGATCTATACCTCACTTCCAATCACCCTTGCGCAAAAGTGGTAGAATGGACTGAACTGTGACCAAGCAGAACTTTGAGTGTTTGACAAACTGTTTCAGATTGCTGAGCTCTACAACAGGTCTTAGGTACCCAGGTTTACTTGGTGCAAAAAAGAACCTCAAGTTAAGTTCTGGATCCTTGCTGGTCTGGGGGAACCATATGGATGACACTTTTGCCAGCAGCTTTTCTATTTCTATGGCTGCCACTTTCCTCTGACTGGGTAGAATCTATGGAATCTTTTTGGTATGTTTGGGAGGTAGAATGGGAAAATGGTATGCAAAACTACTTCATATTATGCTGATCACCCAGGTATCTTTTGTGATGGTTGTCCAGGATTCTGGATGCAAACATAAATGCCCCTAGCTGGCTGCAGAGTGCAGTGGTCGAGCAAACTTTCAGGGGCACTAAAAAGACTTCTCAGAGAAAGGACCTCTGAATCCCTGATGCTGTGGGCCTCCTCTGCCACAAGGGCAATAATCTTGCTATTAGAATTCCCCCCTCTGCGATGGGGAGATCCATCTCCATAGGAGTCATGGGAAGATCCTTGCATCTTGTGGAACTACAGCTTTCTACCCCCTCTCTGTTTCCTTGAAAAGGTCTTCTGAAGACTAGAAAAACATATCCCTGTGGTAGATCATGTCTTCCCATTCTGTTCATTTCTGGACAGAGTTTCCTTTACCTTATGGCCACAAAAGGTGGACCCATCAAAGGGAGCATTGATGAATGAAGTACTGAAGGGCTCTGCAATGTCACAAAGGTGCATCCAGGAGTGTCTTCTTACAGCAATTCCTGAGCCTGCAGCTCTCAGAGCTCCCTTGGAGCCATGAGAATCAGCTTCATGGAGGTGTCCAATAGTAAATGGAGGTGTCCACATGCAAAGAAACCATCTTCTTGCACTCCACAGACACAGACCCTAAGAAGTTATTAGGAAACTCCTTGATTAATTCCCTTCAAAACCTCATAACATTTTCCAAGTAGTTCACAGACCTGAGGGAAAAGATCTCCAACACATAAACACACTTCCCAAACCTGTCCAACACCCTGGCCTCTCTGATCGGGGGATGGACAGAGGAACTTTGATCTGCAAGTTCTTTCTTGGTGGTAGCTGCTACCATCATAGCACCTACTGGGGCCCTTGCTACAGTGGGGCCCTACCCTTTGGCACAATGAGGTACCTATCTGGCCTCTTGAAGACAGGCTAAGTGACATCTGGAACCTTCCAAGCCTGCCAGGAAATGAGGTCCACCATCTCATCAACCAAGGGTGACTATCCACGACACAGCAGACCCAGCTCTGAAAGCCTTGAGAAAAGCAAACTCTTCCAATCACCTCAAAAGTTCAAGGATTTTGCCATAGGAGACATACTCAAGGGGTGATGGGGACACCTCTATTTCATCAACGTCAGTGACTTCTATCAAAAATTCTTGTGGGGAATCCAAGTGCCTCCTTTTGCATGTATATTTCCACTCTCCAGTGGAAAATTCCAGGGAGGACTCAGAAGTGTGAGCAGAATCCTGGATGAGGACTGTCTTTTGTCTTGATCAGCCTGGCTTTCCCAATGGGACAAGATAAAAAGACTCAGGATCCAAGGTAATTGTGGAGGGGGTAGACTTGTGTGGGTGGGTAAGAATGCCTTGTTCACAGAGGTGGAAAAATGCTCTCTCTACTATCTCAAAAGCAGAAGTCATGATGGAACCAAGAACCAACCTGGTAGGAGCAGAAGTCTCTTGACATAAATGACTGAACATCCTCAAGATCCCACCTCAACACAGAGATTGGAGCTGAGCTGTCGAGCACAGTGGCACTGAGGGGAAGGGAAAGCGCCAAGAACATTGGAAATGAGCCCAGATCCGGCACCAATGTTACTGCTCTGAGATCCCTGAGATACCTATAGAGTCAGAGCCATTTGGATCAGAGAAGGTGTTGGGAGTCAATACAGGCTAAGCTTAGGATCGGACACAAACTTGGGATTCTCAATTCGAAGACTCCAAAACCAGAGGATGGATCAGACTAGGAGTCAAAAGCTGGGGTTAGGCTGGTTGGCTCAAGGATGCGATGGGAGAAGAAAAAGTACAGTTGTGTACCTACCATAAATGTAGATGTTCGAGTGTATTCACTATTGCAGTCATTACACTTGGGCTATCCCGCTGGCGGGTCGCCTGCCAGCAGGGTAACCCAAGTGTAATGACTGCAACAGTGAAACACAATGAACATCAGAATTATTCCCAACTGAATCTGGGTTCTGAGAAACTTTCTCATCATCCAGTCCACATCTGCTTCTGTTAGGCTACAACCGGATCTGAGTAATGAAGAGGTCGAGGGTAGGCTGGACATCCTTCACAGAGTTTCCTGCAAAAAAGTGAGTGAAGCCTCAAAAAAATAGGCTCTGAGGAGAATCTGGGTGATCTAACACTAGAATATACTTTGACCTGGCTTGAGTCGGATCTAAAGGAGCAGTTGGATCCAAGGGTCTCGATTTAGATGAGGTCAGATCCAATGATTTTGCTATCTTCTCAGACGGAGCCAAGCCTAAAGTAGGAGGAGAAGAGTGATCAGAGGAATGCTTCCTCGACTATAGTCTTGTCAGTGGTGTCCCCTTTGGAAAACTCCAAAGATTTCTTGGGGGGGGGGTCCAAAAGATGAAGAAGAAGAGGTTGAGGGAAGCAAGCCTTTCAAAACCAACTTGTTCCCGAGCTCTATGAGCACTCAATGATTAAACCCTGCACAAACCTCACAATCAGTGCTGAGATGCCAGATTCCAAAAAGTACAGTTGTGTACACTTACCATAAATGTAGATGTTCGAGTTTATGCACTATTGCAGTCATCACACTTGGGTTATCTGCCTGCAGGTAGCCCTCAGTCAGCCTGAATACCACAGTCTTGGGATTTCTGCATCGGATGTTGTCGCCTCTTCCATCACGTCAGGTCGTCAGGGGTATAAAACATGCAGTCGATGCCATTACATCAGTTTTTCTTGTCCCAGATGTCAGGAGCTCCCAAAATAGGAAGCTATTACATGGTTTGAAACACTTCCAGTAAAAACTAAATAGCCCCGCCATATAAAATGGCCATAAAGAGGATAGGTAGAAAGGATAGAGAAAGCCAGGGGGCTGGAGGGAGGGAAACCAGGACTGCAACAGTGAATACACTCGAACATCTACATTTATGGTAAGTGTACACAACTGTACTATGTTCTTCGTGTTTCACTGTTGCAGTCATCACACCTGGGTTGATTCCCAAAGCTTCGGAAGGCTGGAGGGAGTCAAGAAGTGTTAGGGCTGGCTAGCAGGCCTTGTAAGACTGCTGTAGCAAATCCAGCTCTGGATTTAGAAAAAATAAGTGGTAATGCTTGGTGAAGGTATGTACAGAACTCCAGGTTGCAGCTTCCAGGATGTCCCTGGTAGGGACTCCCCTGAGAAATGCTGTAGAGGTTGCAGTAAAGCTAGAGGAATGAGTTCTGATCCCCTGAGGGGTAGGTTTTCCATGGTGCTTGTAGCAGAAATGGATGTGGTGTGCTATCCACTTGGAAATGGTTTGCTTCGAAATGGCCTTGCCCTCTGCCCCTGTAGCAAAGCTGACTAGCAGCTAGTCAGATTTTTTGAAAGGCTTAGTCCTGTCAAGGTAGCACTTAAGCTGTCTGTGCACATCCAAGGAGTGTAGGATGCAGTGTGCTATCCATTTGGAAATGGTTTGCTTCGAAATGACCTTGCCCTCTGCCCTTGTAGCAAAGCTGACTAGCAGCTGGTCAGATTTTCTGAAAGGCTTAGTCCTGTCAAGGTAGAACCTGAGCTATCTGTGCATGTCCAAGAGCACAGGATCCTTTCCCCTTTATTCTGAGGATTAGGGAAAAAGGGTCCATGTTACATGAACGAGCAATTAAAATGTCAAGTACAACATGCTCAACATACTTTGATTGCTTGCTCATGTCATCGAAACCCAAAAAGACTGAAAAAAACAAAATCGAAAGACTTTGTTTGTCCCACTCCAAACATTCAACACACACATACAACCAATTCATACAAACCCCTAAAACACTCGCATAACTCAAACACTTACACAATCACACATACTTTTAAAAAACTGTGCCACCCACACACACCCTAACTAAATATACAAACTCCAAGATCACTGTACATTGGGGAAAAGGCAATTTCCCGGTAATCGCTTGCACAATTACTGGGAAACTGCCTTTTCCCCAATGTACAGCGATCTCGGAGTTGGTATATTAAATAAAGCAGCCCCTTATGAAGCCATTCCTGACAGTGTAGCATGTTTACGTCACACGCTACACTCACCAGGAAGGCCGACCAAAACATTTCGGAACTCCAAATTTCAACATTTGGAGGTTCAGATTACATGAACGGTCGATCAAAGTATGTAGAGTATCTTGTACTCGACATTTTGATCACTCGTTCATGTAATATAGTCCTGGGAAAAAGGTTGGCAAATGGATGGAGTGGTTTAAAGCCACACTGGATACCATCTTGGGCATAAAGGATGGGTTAGTCCTGAGGGAAACCCTGTCACCATGGAAAATAATGAAGGGGCTCCACTGCCATTAGTGCCTGTAACTCAGACACTCTTCTTTCTGAAATAATAGCTAGAAGTAAGGCTGTTTTCCAAGAGAGGGATTTTAACTTTGCTGACGCAGCAGGTTCAAAAGGGGGAAGTGTGTGCTTCTCCAGTACAAAGTTAAGGTCCCAGCCAGGGAGGGAGCTCTCCTAGGGGGCTTAAATTGTTAGCTACTCTCAGGAACTGTTTGATGAGAGGGTGAGAAGAGAGAGGTGGCTTAGTATTATAATGAGCTGAGATGGCAGAGGCATGAAGCTTAATGGATGAAAAGGATAGGCCTCTGTGGAGCAGCTCTGCTAGGTAATCAAGGATTTGATGTAAGGTGGGCACAGCTGTGTCCTTTCCTTGAGACCAAGTCCAAGAACAACATCTTTTCCACTTTTCAGCATAGGATTTCCTAGTACTAGGCCTTCTGGCCTCAAGGATGACATTCAGCACCTGTTTGTTGAGGGATGCTGGTGGTGTATTCTGGGGATAAGCCAGGCTGCAAGGTTTAGGGTTTGCAGCTGTGGATGCAAAATCTGTCCCTCCTGCTGAGACAGCAGGGAAGGTGTCTGATGTATGTGCCAGGGTATCACTGCTGTCAGACTGCATAGGAGTGGGTACCAGTGCTGGCATGGCCAGTCTGGTGCAATAAGGATTGCCCTTGGCCTGTCCTGTTTGATCTTGAGTAGTACTTTTGAAGGGAGGGCCTGAGGAGGAAAGGCATAAACTGAGAGGTTTTCCCATGTAAAGGATAGGGCATCCACCTTCCAGGCTCTGCTGTGAGCTTCCTGGAAGGATAAGGTATTTGATGGCTGTCAGAGTATTCTGTACAGCTAACATCTCTTTTTGACTGATATGCAGGGGAATTTGTTCTGGGCTCCATTTGCCTTGAATGCATTTGCCTGCCATTTGAGCTCCCCCCATGCATAGAATCATGCGTTTGTCAGGGTTTGGGCGGCGAGGGGTTGAGTGAAAGGAAGTCCCTTGTTGTGGATGCATGCCTCTGCCCACCAAAGGAACTCTGTCCTTAGACAAGGTGTGATATTAATCACTGTTTCCAGGTCCTGAGAATGTTGACACCAGAGACTTTTTAAGTACCATTGAAGTTTCTTCATATGCAGTCTTGCATATGGAATTAGCAGAATGCATGAGGTCATGAACCATAGGGCTTGCTGTATTTTCCTTGCAGATAGCTGGGTTTTGGTGGCCATTAGTTTGAAATAGCTTGTCAAATGGACCTGCTTTTCTGGAGTGAGGAATGCCATCTGGAAAGTTGTGTTCAAGTTTGCTCCCAGGACTACAGTTTGTTGGCTGGGCACCAGTTGATATTTATTTTCGTTGATCGTGTATCCCAGTGAAGTTAGAAGTCTTTTTACAAATGCCATGTGTTGAAGTAGCAATTCCTGACTGTCTGCCTGAATCAGGTTATCGTCCAAGTATGGGTAAATTTGAATATTTCTCTGCCTGCAGTATGCAAAGGCTGGAGACAGGCACTTTATGAATACTCTGGGCAAAGTAGATAAACCAAATGGAAGTGCAGAGAACTGATATTGCATAGTGCCTGCCCTGAAATGTAGATATTTCCTGCAAGACTCCCTTATGGGGATGTGCAGACAAGCTTCTTTTAAGTCTAGGGTGACTAACCAGGCATCCTTGGCTAGCATAGGAAGAAGCTGTTGCAGTGTAAGCATTCTGAATTTTGGGACCACCAGAAAGGTTCTGAGAATTGATACATCCAGGATAGGACTCCAAGAGCTCTCTTTTCTGGGCACCAGGAACAATCTGGAGTAGAAACCCTGTCCCCTTTGTTCTACTGAAACAGGTTGAATAGCCCTGATATGGAGAAGGGAAAGTACTTGCTTTTGAGCTTTTGCCCACTGGTTTGGAGGAAGGTCTGGCAACCCGCTTGGGATACAATGTTTAGAAACCATCAGTCCTGAGTAATGGACATCCAGTTTTTTGCATGAAGGGCGAGTTTTCCTCCTTGGGGTGCAAGTACTTGGGCATGGCTGGGAAGGATAACTGAAAAGTCACTGTAAACTTTTTCCATAAGGGGATGGCTTACCACTCCCTGTTTTTGAGGTGGGGACACTCCATTGTTTAGATATCTGCACACCCTGAGACTGTAGTCTTAGGGGTCTGTTTCCCCTGGGTTTGGACTGAGAAGGACTGGGAGGGAATGGAAAGGACCAGTTTTTTTGAAGGTCAATGCCTACTGAATCTAGGTGGCTGCACCTGTAAGAAATCTTTGACAGTTTGCATAGATTTAGCTTTTTCTTCCATCTTTTTAAGAACTTCTACCTTTGTGCCAAACAAATGATCCTGATTTAATGGAGCATTTAGTAATTTTGCTTTGACATGGTCTGGAAAGACTTGTTCCTTCAGCCAAGCATGCCTTCTCAGTATAGACCCAGTGACAACAGCCCTGCAAGATGCTTCTAAGGTATCAAACCCACACTGCAGGGTATGTTTACTAACTTGGTTTGAAGAATGCATTAACTCTTGTAAATCTTTATTTTCTGCACAATCTGGAAGTAACACCATTTTTTGTTTAATTAGTTCCATAACATGTTGTTGGTACTTCAACATGTGAAACTGGCAATTCAAAGCCCTGATGGCAAGAGTTACAGAGGTATATACCTTATTTACCCCATCTGTCTAAAGCTCTAGAATCCCTGTCTGAAGGGGTATGGTTTTTGGCTGTAGTAGCCTTAATACCTTTAGGTCCCTGGGAAATGGTCTCTGGATCCACAGTAGGATTCTTAAAGAGAAATTTGTGAGAGTCAGGTACTCTGTAGTACCAGTCAGGTTTTCTAGGAGCTGGTGGTAAAGTGTCAGGAGTAAGACTGGATTCCATGAAGACATCATCTACAATATACAGGACAGGGGGAATAGCTAGAGGCCTGTGCTGAGGCAAATCTAAAAATTCCCACAGTCTCTTTTTGGACTGAGGGTAGTCCTGGCATTCCCAGCGGAAATGCTCTCTTAAGGTATGCAAGGTTTCACCAAAATAAAAATCCTCTGGAGGGGAGGCAGAGGAAATGGATTCCTCTGCATCTGAATCCTCATAGGTAGACAAGGGTCTCAGCAGAGGCCTGCGAATCTGTAAAAACGGGCATCAGGGGCTGCAAAGGCACCTCACTGCGTACCCGTGGACTGGCGACTAGCTTAACGGAAGCATCATCAGCAGTTTTTGACCTATGCGGCCTGTCTCCATCTTTGCGCTTTTTCGGAAGATCAGTAGTCGGATGGCATACCGAAGCCATTTCGGAATATGGAGAACGAGAGCGAAAGAATTTAGCTACAAAAACAGCCCGATGATGAATGGTTCGGGCATTACACAAGCACAAAACTGACAGCGAGGGACGTCGTGGTCTGGGCCTAAACAGGTGACGCAGTAAGAATGAAAATCTCTATGAGGTATTTGCTTTCCACAGGCAAGACAATTGTTAACTTTTTCTGACATCGGTTAGAGCAAGAAAAAAGAATCCCCAACGGAGTACTTAGCTTTAGAAGACTTCAGGTTTGAAACTCAAAAAACAAAAATTTCAGGTAGCGGCCGACCGGCACTTGCAAACTGCTTCTGCTTCGGGCTCTTTTCGGCAAGAAAGACTGATGTAATGGCATCACCCGCATGTTTTATACCCCTGATGTCATGGAAGAGGAGACAGCATCTTTAGGCAAAACTTTTAGCTTGTGAAGACATTGGTAAGCACCTTCTTCTAGGAAAATCAGACCGAGTTTCTCAAATGCAAAGGTGCACCTATTTAGACCGATGAACAAGACAGAATAGAACCTCAAGCACAATCTTTTAAAGACTCTTGTACATTCAGATTTGCATGATAGAAGTGTACACTGGCAGCATATACAAACAATCACAGGTCTGTTAATCCTGAAGGTTAGCAAAAGTACAGTTGTGTACCTACCATAAATGTAGATGTTAAGAGTGTATTCACTGTTGCAGTCATTACACTTGGGTTATCCTGCTGGCAGGCGACCCACAGTCGTCCCGAGTTCCAAAGTCTTGGTCCGGCGTCGGTTGCTGTCGCCTCTTCCCTGACATCAGTGCACCAGAGGTATAAAAGTTGCAACCAATGCCATTTTCTTCAGTTTTTCTTGACCCAGATGTCAGGTGCCCCCAAATAGGAAGGCTGAAAAAATAAAAAAATGCCAAAAAAAATGCATATATTACTAAAAAATTTCCTTTATCTACAAGCAAATATACCACATAGGTTGTATAGAGTTGAGAAGTACAGAAAAGTCCCAGTAAAGAAAAGGGGGATGGTGGGTGGGTAACCTGGACTGCAACAGTGAATACACTTGAACATCTACAGTTATGGTAGGTACACAACTGTACTATGTTCATCATGTTTCACTGTTGCAGTCATTACACTTGGGTAGAATCCCAAAGCCGAGGTTGGGTGGCTGGGTCTAAATTGGATTTGGCGAGGCTAACAAGCCCTGCAGAACTGCAGTGGCAAAGCCGGCTCTGGATTTGGAGTAGAGAGGTAAGTGGTAGTGCTTAGTGAAAGTGTGCACTGAGCTCCAGGTTGCAGCTTCTAATATGTCTTTGGTTGGTACTCCTCTGAGGAAAGCTGCTGAAGTGGCTGCTGCTCTGGTAGAATGAGGCCTAATGCCCTTAGGCACAGATTTGCCATGTTGTGCATAACAGAAGTGGATGCAGTGTCCTATCCATGTGGAGACTGTCTGCTTTGTAATAGGCTTTCCTTGTGATCCTGCAGCATATGCTACAAACAGTTGCTCAGTTTTTCTGAAATCTTTTGTTTTGTCCAAGTAGAATCATAGCTGCCTGTGTATATCCAAAGCGTGCAGAAGACTTTCCCCTTTATTCTGGGGATTTGGGTAGAAAGTAGGTAAATGAATGGTTTGGTTTAAGGCCACATTGGAGACCACTTTTGGCATGAATGTTGGGTTTGTCCTAAGAGAAACCCTGCCCTGAGGAAAGGTTCCACAGCCATCAATGCCTGTAACTCTGAGACTCTTCTTGCTGAAGTTATTGCTAGGAGCAGAGCAGTTTTCCATGACAAGAATTTTAGATCAGCTGTGCTGGCTGGTTCAAATGGAGGCAGTGTTAGTTTTTCTAAAACAAAATTGAGGTCCCAAGTAGGTACTGGTGCTCTCCTAGGGGGTCTTATATTTTTTGCCCCTCTGAGGTACTGTCGTAGTAGCGGATGTGAAAAAATAGGAGGATCCGTATTGTAATGAGCTGAAATGGCAGAGGCATGGATTTTAATGGATGAAAAAGATAGGCCTTTGTCCAAAATCTCAGTTAGGTATTGCAAAATCTGAGGTATATTAGGGACAAGTGATTTGAGCCCTTGTGCCTGGTTCCAAGCACAGAATCTCTTCCATTTTTCTGCATAAGATTTCCTAGTGCTGGGCCTCCTGGCTTCCAAAATAACATCCATAACAGCTTTAGAGAGAGGTGCAGTCTGAGTGGCTACATTATCTGCCATGCTGCCAGGTTTAAGGTTCTGAGTTGACTGTGCAGAATCTGATGGTTTTGTTGTGTCAGAAGATGAGGGATTTGAGGTAGAGGCCAAGGTGGGCCTTGGGAAAAACTCTTTAGGATTGGGTACCAGTGCTGGCGTGGCCAGTCTGGTGCAATCAGGATCATTTTTGGCCTTTCTTGTCTGACTTTTAGAAGCACCTTGGTTAGAAGAGGCATTGGAGGGAAGGCATAGACTGTCAGGCCTTTCCAGCTGAATGATAGAGCATCCACCTTCCATGCTTGAGAGTGATAAGTCCTTGTGCAAAATTTCTGTATTTGGCAATTGTGAGGGGAGGCAAAAAGATCTGTCTGGGCATCTCCATTTCCTTGTTATCGTGTTGAACATTTGTGGATTTAGCTTCCATTCATGAGGATCCATGATATTTCTGCTTAGTTTGTCTGCCAGTGTATTTTTTGTTTCTGGCAGGAATTGTGCTTGCAGATGTACCTGGTAAGTCAGTGCTGTGTCCCACAAAGTCATGGCTTGTCTGCATAGGGGGTAGGAATGTGGGCCCCCTTGCTTGTTTATGTACCACATAACTGTGGTATTGTCCGTCTTTATTAATAGTTGTTCTGGATGCATTAGGTCCTTGAAGGCTGTTAAGGCATTCTGTACAGCTAGCATCTCTTTATGATTGATGTGAAGATGCATTTGTTCCTTGGGCCACATGCCCTGAATACATTTTCCTGCCATATGTGCTCCCTAGGCATAATCCGATGCATCCGTTGTTATTGTCTGCCTGGCTGTAGGTAAGGTGAAAGGCTGTCCCTTGTTGTGGTGACAAGCCTGGGACCACCATCGAAACTCCTGTTGTAGGCAGGGAATCAAGGTTATGACTGTCTCTAGGCTGTGACAATGCTGAGTCCAAACACTTTTTAGATACTACTGTAGTTTCCTCATATGCAGTTTTGCATATGGAATTAGTAGAATGCAGGATGCCATGAAACCCAGGGCCTGCAGAATTTTTCTTGCAGGGAGCTGGGTCTTTGTTGCCATCATTTGAAAGTAATGAGTCAGTTGCCTTTGTTTGTCTGGCGTGAGATATGCCATCTGGGCAGTTGTATTTAAGCTTGCACCCAGGAATATTATCTCTTGAGAGGTCACTCGTTTTGATTTCTTTTCGCTTACTGTGTACCCGGGGCAAATTAGCAATCTTTTTGCAAACGCCAGGTGCTTTAGAAGAATGTCCTTGCTCTCTGCTTGAATAAGGCAGTCGTCCAAGTAGGGATACATTTGAATTCCTTTTTGTCTGCAAAATGCAATTACTGGTGCCAGGCATTTTGTGAAGACCCTGTGCACAGTAGATAAGCCAAAGGGCAGTGCAGAGAATTGGTAATGCATTGAGCCTGCTATAAATCTGGGGTATCTTCTGCACGATTGTCTGATTGGGATGTGCAGGTATGCCTCCTTGAGATCCAAAGTAACTAGCCAAGCCTCCTTGCCCAGCATGGGCAGAAGTTGTTGTAGTGTTAACATTTTGAATTTTGGAACATCCAGGAAAGTATTTAGGATTGACAGGTCCAGTACTGGTCTCCAGGCTTTGACTTTTCTGGGTACTAAGAAAAGTCTCGAGTAAAATCCTTATCCCTGTTCTTCTTGTGGAACTTTTTGAATAGCTCCCATATCCATAAGAGCCGCAATCTGTTTTTGTGCCTCTGCCCATTGGTTTTGTGGCAGGTTTGGCATACTTTTTGGTTTTGGAAGCGTGTGGAAGTGGAACCTGTACCCCTGAGAAACAATATTCAGCACCCATTGGTCTTGGGTGATCATGTGCCAATTTTTTGAGAAAAGTGCTAGCTTTCCCCCTAGGGGTGCTGTCAACTGGTAAGAGCTTGGCATTTGCAGAGGGAAGTCATTGTGACTGTTTCCTATAAGGTTGTGATTTGTCTTATCCTGCTTTGGGGGCTGAAGTACTCCATAGTTTAGGTCTGTAGGAGCCTTGGGGCTGAGATCTGCCTCTTGGGCGTCTGTATCTGCCTCTTTGTGGCCTGTCTGACACTGGAAAGGACCAATTCTTTGAAGGCCAGTTTCTGCTAAATCTAGGTGGTTGAACCTGTAAGAAATCTTTCACAGTTTGCATTGACTTTGTTTTATCCTCCATTTTCTTTAACACCACTTCTGCCTTAACACCAAAGTAATGTCATGCTGTAATGGAGCATCCAATAATTTTACTTTAACATGGTCAGGTAAACTTTGTTCTTTCAACCAAGCATGTATTCGAATAACAGAGCCTGTAACTACAGCTCTACAAGAAGCCTCTAATGAATCAAAACCACATTGCAGAGTATGCTTTCTCACTTGTTCAACTGCATGCAATAAATCCTGCATTTCTTTACTGTCAGGACTTTCTATATTTGTAACCATTTTCTGCTTTAACAATGAAATGAGGTACTGTTGATATTTAAGCATGTGAAACTGACAGTTTAAAGCTCTTACAGCTAAAGTAGCAGAAGTGTAAACTTTTTCCCCCATCTGTCCAGAGCTCTGGAATCCCTATCTGAGGGGACAGGATTTTTGGCAGAGGAAGCCTTAACCCCTTTAGGACCCTGAGAAACTGTTTCTGGGTCTGCAGCGGGGTTTTTGTAAAGAAATTTATGAGAGTCAGGGACCCTGTAGTACCTGTCTGGCTTTACTGGTGCAGGGGGTAAAGAATCAGGAGACCGACTGGATTCAGAAAAAACATCATCTACAATATCAAGCACAGGGTCCTGTGCTGAAGCAATACAAGGAAATCTCGCTGAGCCTTTTCTTGGATTCTGAGTAATCCTGGCTCTCCCAATGGAAATGCTCCCTCATGGTGTGCAGGGTTTACCCAAAAGAATAATCCTCAGGCGGTGAGGCTGAAGGAATGGACTCTTCAGCATTAGAGTCCTCATAGGGAGGGAGAGAATAGCCCTGATCAGAAGAAGAATCAGAGGAAATGGAAACCTGATCAGAGGAATCATAATCAGTGTCTTGCCTAGGCCTTTTGTCAGGAGGGGGATGGGAGCCCCTGATTAAAGTAATAAGGTCTTTGGCCATTTTAAGCATCTGTTTCTTTGGCATGGATGACTGTTCTGGAGAAAGATGCACTTGTTTCCTTGTCTTTAATGGTGTTTTTGACTTTGCCTTTGCTGCTGTAGTAGCCTTAATTGTAAGCTGTGAAGGTCTGAAAACACCCTCAAAGCCGGTGCCTGCTCAGTGGCTCTGGACCCATCTGAGGGAATAGTTTCCGTTGGCCCAATACCTTGAGTTTCCACAGGCCTCGGTGTCTCCACGTGGCTGTCGCTTACTGCCTGTGGCTCGGAGGTAGCGGGTGTCAGGGGCTGCGAAAGCGCCTCACTGAGAACAGGCAACTGGCCTAGAAGAGGCTTCGTCGTCTGTTTTGGACCTCGGATGTCTGTCTTTTTCTTTGTCTTTGCGTTTTTTATACATTCCGGTCGTTGGTTGTTCTGACGGCATTATATAATTAAATCTTCGTCCAAAACGAAGATACTGGGAGAAAATAACTAGAGAGGGAAAGGTAACAGAATGGGAAGATGCCAAGAATTTATTAGGACTGCAGGTTACAGACTGCATTCTCTATCAAGGCTTGATATCAGAGTATAGACAAAGACAAAGTAGTAGGTGGGTCCTAAACAAAGGGTTCCTATCAGATAACCGAAGATGCATTTTGTCAAATGCGTCTTGGTCGAACTTGAAATGTTGAAAAGGCAAAATGACGAAGCAGCATATAAGCAAATTCTTTCCCTGGGAAAGAAATCGCTGGCCACTTTGTCACTTTGCCATTTTCGGCACTGTAGTGCGATCTCAGAGTTGGTATACTTATGTAGGGGAGGTGTGGTGGGCAAAGCCCCCCACTTTATGTAATGTTTTAATGTCAACAAAAGACCAGCAATGGTGGAGTTTTTAGTAGAATCTAGAACAGAAGGTGCCGTTAAAAAGGGAATAATCAATACGGCATATAAAACATTGCATGATAACTATAAGAATCAGAGTAGGTTAGGGAGGCTTGAAAAGAGAGACTGGATAAGCAATTCACAAAGAAACAATGGGGGGATATATGTACGTCTTCCAAATATGCAACAAAATCTAGAAGATTTAGATTTTTTGCTTTGGAAATATTTGCATAGGTATTTGTATACCCAAAGTAGACTCCAGAGAATTTTTCCACCAGTAGACAGCAAATGTTGGAGGTGTGATGGGAAGAAAGAGGTAACTGAGAACATATTTTCTGGAAGTGTAATGAGTTGGCAGACTTTAAAGATTCTCAGCAGACTACTTTAGCTAAGATACCGGGGTTAGCAAATTTGTGTATCTAGGGAAATGATTTTTCTGAGTTATGACACAAAATCGGAATTGCCTAGACATATAAAGGCCTTGCTGAGTCTAATTATGGTGGCTGCCAAAAAAGCAATTACTAGAAAATGGAAATCAAAGTCTAAACCAACTGTAGTAGAAGTAGTGAATATAATAACAGAGATAAAACAACTGAAAATGGGATCTTTAGAAATGGGTAGGAACAAATTACATAGAAAAAAATGGGAATTGTAGGAACAATACATACAAGGGAAGAATGAGGTTTAAAAGAAGGCAGGATCTGAATGAGTAATGTAATGTTCGACAATGACTGGGTAAATTATGTGATGTACAATGTTTGCAACTAAAGTCATGTCAATGTGGTTTGTGATGTATAATGCTTACAACTAAATTATGTCAATATGGCTTTTTTTTGTTTATATAAATGTATGATTGCCTATGTCATAAGTACTAATTTAATAAAGATGTTTCTTGTTTAATTAATTAATATGATTACAATGCTTCCTTCCCATCTATGACCCTGACAGTATGGTAAAGAAAAACTACTATTCGAAACTAATATAACAATTATGAAGGTCTTTAATTACTCTGTAAATACAGGAGACAATTACACTTATGCCCCCATCTCCTTGATTTCATTAACACTAATTGCAAATAACAATAGTTAAACAAAACCAATGACAGTAAGAAAAAAAAAATCTCAATATTATGTGGCCAGCTTAGGCCCCAACAACACCCCCTCCCTTTTAAATCCAGACCATGGCATGGGCATATGCTCCAAAAAGAAAGACTAAATACAGAACACCATTTCAGGATTTCTATAAAAAGTGAGTATGACGAACTTATAGATGTTCTTTAAAAAAAAAGAAATGTTATAACTTCATGGATAACTACACCATAAGAACACATCCCCTTACAGACAACTACAATGGGAAATGCAGAATGACAAATATGCAGTAGGAACAAGAGTCTACATAAACAGTAATGATCTTCAAAAATTTAAAGCCAAGCTCAAACATGCCCCCCCCCCAAAAAAAAAGTACTAACAAAGACAACCTGCTCAACCAAGCCTTCCTATTTGGTTAGCAATACAAAGAAAATAATACTGCTTCCAACTACAAAAGGACATTTAGAGACAATAGTGAAGATTGTGGTGACCTAGCTATCAATGGTACAATGTTACTCTAAACCATAACACATTTTCATGTTCCTAGCAAAATGATTTAATGCCAGCTTCTGAATCCCAACGAGCAAGACCACTACTGCAACTAGACTTAGGGAGTGACCCCCTTATCATACATCCTGATCACAACTCATCTGCTAGGGGTATGTCAAGGATACTTAATTTGGTTAATTTTTTTTGATGCAGTAACAGCTTCCGTGGAAAAGAGATCAAGTGTATAGACAGTGTAGCATTATTTTAATGAAAGCTTTCAACACTATTTCACATGAAAGAGGGATTATAAACAAACTCAATGACCTCAGGGTCCAACAGAATGAAAACTGGACATCCAGTACAACTCAACCAGTAAAGGTAAGATGGGGTCTCTTCTCACCATTTGAAATTACCACTGGATAACAGAAGGGCTGAGCTCTTGGTCCACTTTATAATCTTCTTTTCACTCGCTGGTTGATTATCTTCGCTTCAGGTTCACTAAAGATGCTGAGGATTATAACCTAACCTAGGCACCACCATACTCTCACCCCAAATACAACAGCTCTCCGGAAAAGGATGGATACAATTTAAACCTGGTGCAGAATTACTGGCTTGACCTTCCAATGTTAACAAATGAAGTACACATACTCTCTGAATGTAGGTCGTCTTCACCACCAACTACACTGAGGGGAAACCAGTTAAGAGACAATGCCAAGTACAATCATATAGAAACATCTCACCTTTCACCAAGTATGTTGCCAGGGTGCTAATAAGGACCTTGACGGCAATGCATATGACATTCAAAGGCATTACTTGCATCTCCAGGGAGGTGATCACTCCACTGTACACCTCACATTTGACCAATCAGTGTAGAATGTTCCTTTCCACAGTCTCATGTAGAAAAACTTGTTTCAACTGGAAAGGGCTCAAATTATCCATACTAAGAAGAAAACTGGACTTGGCGACCTGGGTTGCACAGACTTCAAACGCTGTTTCTCTTTTTATCGTACTGCCTCCTCCCTCTTGAGTAAGAATCTATACCTTTTTTTCTCCAGGTATTAAAGATCCCCCTTTCTCTTTCAGATAGAGGGCCAATAAAGATCAAAAACAAACATAAAATATCCATAAACAACAGTAACACATGTGGCAATTTACAGATTACCCTGCCATTAAAACAATGTCCATCTGTTCAAATGTTTAAAACAGAACTTGATAAACACATGGGTACACTTACATTTCAAAAATGGGAAAACAGCCATCAAGCCTGTAAAATGCCAGTGGCCATAAGCTTGCTATTGAACCTACAAAACAAGGGCATCCAGGCAACACATTGCAAATAAAATCGAACAGTCTAGTTTGCATGTTGTTGCATGCACACTCAAGATCAAGTCCAGTGTATATGACAAAGAAACACGTCACCACTAATATGAAGAAGCCCACACCAGAAAAAAACATCAGTCCCATGAATACTCTCTGAAGAGTTTCTCATCCGATCTCATCAAACTTGGTCACAAAACAAAAAATAAACTGAATAAAATCCTCATAACCAGAAGAAAAAAAATTAAGCTTTCTGACTGGCCAGATAGGTTGGACTGTACAGTGTGAGCCTGCCCACCACTGTACAGCCTGAGCCTGCCCACCACCTAGAAAAATATAGTCAGTCAAGTAGATGTAGTACACATCTCTCAAGACAAGAATGCAGCCGCTGTAAAGGTGTTCTCTAAGTGGTACATTACATAGGTTAAATATTTTTCTGTGCGATTTCTACCCATGTCTGCCAACCATTAAGCCTCCTCACAAATGGACATAGCCCATTTGTTCCCCTACCTGGGTCCAGGGTGACAGCTGTCCAAATGGAGCTGTCATTCAGGTAGCCATGGGATGCTTGATACCCTCACCCTAGAGATAGTAAAATCCATGTCACCACAGAGGCCATAATGTCTTTCCCATGTGAGTGTATGCTTCTGCACACCTATGCTACCACTAGGCAGTGGCCTGGTAAGCCTAACATGGTCTGAAATTTGCATCATCTCCCCTCTCCAAGAAGTGTGGTAGTGCATAGCCAGCTCCACTTCACTCCCCCCACCAAGATCCCCTGCTAGCTGTGTCAGGTGATCAAGCCACTAACCCAACTCGGGTCAGATGGGATGTAATTGAAGATTTCTATCTCCATATACTGCTGGAGCTGGCTTTCATCTAGTCAAAAGTTGCCATCTAGAGATGTGATCAATCACCAGCAGCATTCCAAACTTCACCCTGCTCTTCTAAGATTACTAAGATCATGATGTATGGTTGTCCCTTTCTGACAGTAGACGTGGGGCACTGACGAAGATGACTGAACTGATCGACAACCTTTACCACTCTTTATTCTGATAACATATTACTAACCACACACTGTACCAATGCACGACTAACTTCAGAAATACATACCCTGTCAGTGCTGTACCGACTCAATTCAATACAATAACACATTATTCACTGTGTACTGTACTAAGGTACATACTTAAATGTATCCACATATCCTGTCAGCGATGTACTCACCTATGCTAATAACAGACTATATGATAAGTGCAACACAAATTACACATGCATATGTTTGTTTCTTTTAGCATGCAGTAATAAAGGGGTATGATAAATGCTCATAAAAGCACAGGATGTGCATATTTTATCGTAACAGTGGGTGCCAGATAAAAGGTGTGGTAAAACGCATATCTGATACACTGTATAGACGTTTATCTACATTTTTGGTGCATCATCAAATAATTTACCTATACCCTTGGCACAGTGTCAAATCTACTAAGATTCCTCTAAACTCACCATATTTACAATGTCATCTAAAAAAAGTAAACCTTCATACACTGCATACATAAAAAAGACACAAGAACACCCTGAAGAAATAACCTAGCCCACCTAAAACAATTCTGCAAATCAAAATCAACCCTTAGTTTAAATGAAAAAAGTTAACTACGATAAGAAAATAAACTGAAAAACAGACCACATTTTCCATTCACTGTAATATAACTTAACAGAACAGACTGCATCCAAAAGAGACTGCAAGAGAGAGACTAAAATGTCAAAAGACCACAAGCCATTCAGCTCCACTGGCAAAGAAGGAAGCCTGAAATTGTACAGCTATGGAATCAGTTTACTACTGCCATTGAATGCTTTAGTTTAAACAGCTGGAGGCTACTGGACTCAGTTCACCACTGGCACAGGATGCCCTAGCTTGTGCCCCTGAGCCAGTAGCACAATGAATAATAGTGAACATAGTGCGCATACAGTGTCTCATTCCAGCACAGAGCTGGGAAAATATCAAACCCAACAGCCCAGTTAAAATAGCAAATGGAAGCTTATGGATAACTGTACGTGCTGACTGCAGGACAACTCAATCTTCCTGTGCTGTTTGATACAGCAGTTTGTTAGCTGTGAACACCATTGCCATGAATACGAACAGAGGAACTTTTTGATTCATTGTGAAATATTAGGAATACTTCAATTTTACATTATTTGACCAAGAAATGTTTCTGACTGTATGTCTTATAATATACTACAATGATATTATTGGAAGTAGTTACATTTTTGGGGAGGTAAGCTGATGTGTTTGAGGATTGTTGGTAGCTGAGAAGTAGGATGTGGTGCAAGCTAGAAACATGGTAAACATTTATTAAAATATACGACTAATGGCTACAACATGGTAAAGTTGGACATCTGTTTAAGTCCTGTAATGCTAAACTACAATGATGGATTTATAACATTCCTTGTGGAGAAGGGCTAAGTAAGCTGAAAGGGACTGGGTGAGAATATCTGCATGTTGCTGCATATGTGGATGACTAACTTCTGACATCTGCCAAGTACAAATGGTGTGGGTTAAGTACTGCAAAAACGTACAGAATGTGAAGGGAATGCTGAATTACTGGTAAACAAGAAAGGGTATGTAGGAGCTGGCGTAAAGAAAAGGGGTTTTGTAAAATTCTTAGTCTACTCGTTGAGGAATGGAAACAATGTCTTCCTAGCTAAAACTACCATAAAACATGACTTTATATGATAACCTGTTAACATAATTTATCTGTGAACTTGCATTTGCCATTTTGCTTATTCAGATACCCAATCATACCTCTCAACATGGAATCAACAACAATCTGGACAAAGGCCCATGAAAAGCAGGTACAACAAATGGCCAAAAATCTATGTGCTGATTAACATAATATTTGCATATATAATTATGCAGCCCCACCCACCCCAATGAATTTGTGGGATGCCAACTTTTAAATGCAAACTGAAGAAAAGACAAAATATTAAACAAAAATATAAACAGGACAATAACGTTTTATTTATATTAATATTTAAACTCTATAACAATGCTCAAGTAAAATAGGAGTCTGAATCATATAAACTCAGAAGAGAAGCTTGCTTTGATCCTTCACTGAGCCACTACATTACTTCAAGATATGATACAAATTCAAGCATAGCCTGGCAGTACTAAGCACTGCATATGTCCTCTTCAAGCCATGGGAAAGAAAAACGGTACTTACGTATTATCGCAACCAGATTTTCGCAATAATAATGATTGCTTGCCGATGTGGAAATGTAACAGATAATGGTGTGACAATGACAGACAATGGGTTTACTTTCACATTAAAGGTTGTTTTAGGCAGGGTTATTAGTAAAAAATGAGTAAGCTAATGTCACTGTTTAGGTATGCACTTTACCGCCAGCATGTCATGTAGCTCGCAGTAAAGTGCATAAAGGCTTCAACTGTCAGGGCTGCTGTCCTACTCATTGCAATTGCTCTCCAGTTTCCCGCACATAAAAAGGCACAGAGACAGGAATTATGCTTTTGCTTCACTTTGTATTTTTAACAAACTTTAAACATATACTCAGGCCCAAACATGGCAGTAACGAGAGGAAGAAGTGCAGCATCAGCCACTAATGTGTTTTCCATACTGTTGTTAGTAGGTTTAATCAGGAACCCGTAATCAGCTATCAACATCATCTACCCTCAGCGAAGGGAAAGTGACTCACGAAAAACACCCTGTAACCTTCTAACATTGAAATATCTGAAGTTCAAGGATTGCTGCCTTTCCTAGTTTATGTGTCAAGATTTTCAGTAAAGGTGCTGAGAAACTGCCCCCGTTTGGGAAGCAATGCCCATAGTTTACGCAAAATAAAAGATACAGCCAGTCAGTTCCTGAATAAACCTATTAAGACCACTTCAATAAACAGCTTGATGATACGATTCTTCCTGTTGTTTGTGGCATGTAGCATGCTTTTTCAGTGGGACCTGATCATATGTTTAGACATTGTTAAAAATAAAACATTAGCCAAAACCATCCTTCATGTCATTGTGTGCTTGCCTTCTCTGAAGGATTCCTTCCACTCAGTGAAAATAATCCGTTTGTCAGTACGGTAGCAGGCATGACGATTCAAGCGTGCGTGTGTAATGCATGCAAAAACATGAAGAGGGTTTTCTGAAATGTTTCTTTTCCCCAAGCTAAAGCAAAGTTATTCCACAGCAGTAAACACTGTGAATTACCATAGTGCAGCATTTCATGGCCTCGTCTCTACCGAAGTACGCGAAATTGACAACAGCGAAAATCTTGTTGTGATAATACGTAATTACTGGAAAAACTAAGAGAATAGTTCCTGCATCACTTAAGGACTTTAACTTAAGCTTGTTATTCTATAAGAAAAGAAATCCACTAACCCAGATGAACAAAGAGGACAGCTTGTTAAATATGATGATTGTTTATTAAACACAACAATTGCTTATTAACTAAGCATTTCCCATTTGGGACTTTTATGTCATATGTGATAATTTAATAAAAATGTTTCTTGCTTAAAAAAAAGTTGTTACACTGTTTGACATGTAAATGCAGAGTATTCAAAAGGCAAGGAATGCACACAAGTGTATCTCTCTGACTAGCAGGTGCTGCTTGATCTTGTCTTGTGTTGAAGACTGAGGTTCTTTTACATCAATGTCAGACAACTGATTCTGTGAAGAAGGTCAAAATGGAACAGACTTTCAGAGATCCAAAAATGTAAACAGAGGGCACCCTGCAAGCTCTTTTTTTAAGCCTTAACTAACTGAATAACTTATCCTTACGGTTTTTCGGAATATCGGTAGTTGGATGGCTTATCAAAGCCATTTCAGCATACAGAGATCAAGAGCGAAAGAATTTAGTGACAAACAGCGCCTGACTACAAATGGTTCAGGCGTTAAACAAAGCACAAAACTGACAGCGAGGTAAGTCATGGTCTGGGCCTAAACAGGTGACGCAGTAAGAATGAGAATCTCTGTAAGGTATTTGCTTTCCACAGGCAAGACAATTGTTAACTTTTTCTGACATCGGTTAGAGCAAGAAAAAGGGATCCCCAATGGGGTACTTAGCTTTAGAAGATTTCAGGATTATTCAATTTGTAAACGGCAATTCAGGTAGCGGCTGACCAGTGCTTGCAAACTGCTTCTACTTCAAGCTCCTCGGTCAGAAAGACTGATATAATGGCCTGTTTTTATACCCCTGACGACCTGACATCAGTCCTGGAGCGACAGCATCCGACGGAGAAATACTAAGTCTGGTATTTGAGCTGACTGAGGACTACCTGCAGGCAGATAACCCAAGTGTGATGACTGCAAGAATGAAACACGAAGAACATCTGCTGCTATCCCTCAGCTAAAGGGCCTTTCCTCCAATCAGTTGTGAAAAGTAATGTGTGTTTGCAAGCACTATTTTAACCACAGGGCGAAGTCCGTAACAGAACAGTAATACTTAATTTAAAACTACTGTTCTAAAACGTGTTCTGTCATGGTCCTAGGCTACATTCTCAAAGACAATTTACAGCGTACACTGGTGGAAAAGCTTATTTCCAAAATATAAGTCTGCACTGTGGCACACACAGCCACTCAATAAACAAATAAATTGCATAAAATAACACCGGAGTGTCACCTAAACAGTTATCAAGCAGGAAAAGTGCATGCCATGCAAGTTTCTACACTGAGCTGACCTGACGCCACTGCACTGGAGAAAATCTCTAGTTAAACTGATGTAGTGAAAAAGTAAAGTTGTGTACACTTACCATAAATGTAGATGTTCGAATGTATTCACTGTTGCAGTCATCACATTTGGGTTATCTGCTTGCAGTAGCCCTCAGTCGGCCTGATTATCAAAGTCTTGGGTCCTGCATCGGTTGCTGTCTCATCTTCAGTGATGTCAGGTAGTCAGGGCTATAAAGCATGCAGCCGACGCCATTACAGCAGTTTTTTCTTGCCCCACATGTCAGGTGCCCCTAATGGAAGCACTTGAATATATATACATACAAGGTTATACCTCCAACAAAAAATCAAATACACCAAAAAGTTTTAAGCATAGTAAAGGAGAGTAGAGGTATAGCCAAAAGACGTCAGGGGGCTGGAGGGAGGGTAACCAGGACTGCAACATTGAATACACTCGAACGTCTACATTTACGGTAAGTGTACACAACTGTACTATGTTCTTCGTGTTTCACTGTTGCATTCATCACATTTGGGTAGATTCCCAAAACTAAGGATGGGAGGAAGAATTTAGGTAGCATTAGGAACAGCTATAAGGCCCTGCAAGACTGCAGTGGCAAAGCCAGCTCTGGATTTAGAGAAAATTGGCAAATGGTAATGCTTGGTGAAAGTATGTAAGGAACTCCAGGTATCAGCTTCTAGGATGTCTCTGGTAGGGACACCTCTGAGAAAGGCTGTAGAGGTAGATGCAGTCCTGGTTGAATGGGGTCTAATCCCCTGTGGGATAGGTTTTCCATGGTGCTTATAGCAGAAATTAATGCAATGGCCTATCCATTTAGAAATGGTCTGCTTTGAAATAGCCTTCCCCTCTGCCCCTGCAGCAAATACCACCAGCAGTTGTTCAGATTTCCTTTGAGGTTTAGTCCTGCCCAAGTAAAATCTAAGTTGTCTGTGCATATCTAAGGAGTGCAGTACCTGTTCCCCTTTGTTCTGTGGATTAGAAAAGAAGGTTGGCAAATGAATGGACTGATTAAGAGCCACACTGGATACCACCTTGGGCATGAAAGAGGGATTAGTCCTGAGGGACACCCTGTCCGCATGAAAGATGATGAAGGGCTCCACTGCCATAAGGGCCTGTAATTCTTGCTGAAGTGATTGCTAAAAGGAAAGCTGTTTTCCAATAAAGGGATTTTAACTCTGCAGTTGCAGCTGGCTCAAAAGGAGGAAGAGTGAGTTTCTCCAATACAAACTTAAGGTCCCAGGCTGGAGTTGGGGCTCTCCTGGGTGGTCTTAAGTTTTTGGACCCTCTGAGGAACTGCTTGAGCAGTGGGTGAGAAAAGAGGGGTGGTTCTGTGTTGTAATGAGCTGAAATGGCTGAGGCGTGAAATTTGATGGAGGAAAAGGAAAGGCCCTTGTGAAGCATCTCAGTTAAGTATTGAAGAATCTGAGGTAAATTGGGCGCTGCTGTAGCCATCCCTTGAGTTTTGTTGCATGCACAGAATATTTTCCATTTTTCAGCATAAGATTTTCTAGTACTAGGCCTCCTTGCCTCCAAAATGACATCCAACACTTGTTTACTGAGGGATGGTAACGGACAGATTAGATAATTAGCCAGGCTGCCAGGTTCAGGGTTTGAAGCTGGGGGTGCAGAATCCGGCTCTCCTGCTGTGACAGCAGGGTAGAGGTCTGAAGCAGGTGCCATGGGGTTAGCTGTGATACCCTGTGCAAGAGGGGGTACCAGTGTTGTCGTGGCCAGTCTGGTGCAATCAGTATCATCCTTGGTTTGTCCTGTTTGATCTTTAGTAATACTTTGGAGAGGAGAGGCAGAGGAGGAAAGGCATAAACTGATAGATTTTTCCAGCTGAAGGACAGAGCATCCACTTTCCAAGCTTGTTTGTGGGAGTCCTTGTGCAGAATTTGTCCAATTGGTAGTTCTGGGGGGAGGCAAAAAGGTCTATATCTGGGCTCCCCCATTTGTTGATCAACATGTTGAAAGTCTTTGGTTCCAGTTTCCACTCGTGTGGGTCCATGAGATTTCGCTTAGTTCGTCTGCCAGTGTATTTAGTTTTCCTGGCAGGAATTGAGCCTGTAGATGCACTTGGTAGCTCAAGGCTGTGTTCCACAGAGCCATGGCTAGTCTGCAGAGGGGATAAGAATGGGTACCCCCCCTGCTTGTTTATGTACCACATAACAGTGGTGTTGTCCGTCTTTACCATTAACTGTCCTGGAAGAATGTGGTCCTTGAAGGCTGTCAGACCATTCTGTACAGCTAACATTTCTTTTTGATTGATATGCAGGTGCATTTGACTTGGGTTCCATTTGCCCTGAATGCACTTCCATGCCAGGTGAGCCCCCCATGCATAGTCTGATGCGTCTGTTATTAGGGTTTGGGTGGCAGGGGGTAGAGTGAATGGTAGCCCCTTGTTTTGGTGGCAGGCCTATGCCCACCAAAGGAATTCTATCTGTAGGCAAGGTATGACAGGAATCATTGCTTCTAGATCCTGAGAATGTTGACACCATAGTCTTTTAAGATACCATTGTAGTTCCTCATATGCAGCCCTGCATATGGAATTAGTAGAATGCACGAGGCCATGAACCCCAAGGCTTGCAGTATTTGCCTTGCAGATAGCAGGGTTTTTGTGACCACTAGTTTGAAGTAAGTTGTCAAATGAATTTTTTTCTCTGGCGTGAGGAAAGCCATCTGGGAAGCTGTGTTCAAGCTTGCTCCCAGGAATATAATTTGTTGACAGGGTACCAGATGTGATTTATTTTCGTTTATGGTGTACCCCAGACAAGTTAACACCTTTTCTACAAATGCCAGATGATTCAGAAGCATGTCCTGGCTTTCTGCCTGAATTAGACAATCGTCCAATTATGGGTATATTTGAATATTTCTTTGCCTACAAAATCCAATGACGGGAGCTAGGCACTTTGTGAATACCCTGGGCACAGTGGATAAGCCAAAGGGTAGTGCAGAGAACTGATAGTGTATGCAGCCTGCTTTGAAGCGTAGGTATTTTCTGCAAGATTCCCTGATTGGGATGTGTAGGTAGGCATCCTCTAAATCCAGTGTTACCAACCAGGCATCTTTGCCTATCATGGGAAGCAACTGGTGAAGAGTTAGCATCTTGAATTTTGGAATCACCAAAAAGGTATTTAGGATAGAAAGGTCCAGGATAGGATGCCATAAGTTGTCTTTTGTGGGTACCAGGAAATGTCTTGAGTAGAAACCTTTTCCTCTTCTGGTACAGTCTGAATAGCCTTTAATCTTAAGAGAGAGAGTACTTGCTTTTGAGCCTCTGCCTACTGATTTGGGGGTAGATCTGGTCAACCGTTTGGGGTTGGTAACGTGTGGAAGTGAAATCTGTATCCTTGGGAAACTATGTTTAAAACCCATTTGTCCTGGGTAACGAGTTCCCAGTTTTTTGCTTGCAGAGCAATCTTTCCCCCTAAAGGAGCCATCAGTTGAGAAGTGCTTGGAAGTTTTAAAGTTAAGTCATTGAGACAGCTTATCATGGGGGGGAGTCTTACTACGCCCTGATTTGGAAGTGGGAACCCCCACTGTTTAGTCCTGTGCGTACCCTGGGACTGAAGCCTGGGTGTTCTGCTAGTTCTGGGTTTGAACTGAGAATGCCCGGAATAGGCACAAAAGGACCAATTTTTTGAGGGCCAATGCCTACTAAATCTTGGAGGCTGCACTTGTCAGAAATCTTTAACAGTTTGCACAGATTTAGCTTTTTCCTCCATCTTTTTAAGAACAACTTCTGCTTTGTTGCCAAACAGGCGGTCCTGATTTAAGGGAGCATCCAGCAATTTAGTTTTAACATGATCTGGCAAAGATTGCTCCTTAAGCCAAGCATGCCTTCTACAGATCAGTACAGTACAGATCCGGTGACAGCAGCCCTGCAAGATGCCTCTAGTGAATCAAAACCACATTGCAAAGTATGTTTTCCAAACTGTTCAGCAGAATGCATTAAATCCTGTAAATCCTTATTTTCAGCACAATCAGGAATCAACATAATTTTCTGTTTAAGCAATCCAATAATATGCTGCTAACACTTTAACACATGAAATTGGCAATTTAAGGCCCTGATGGCCAAGGTTGCAGAGGTGTATACCTTCTTACCCCATCTATCCAGGGCCCTGGAATCTCTGTCAGAGGGGGGTAGGATTTTTGGCAGTAGTAGCCTTGATGTCCTTGAGACCCTGTGAAATGGTCTCAGGATCCGCAGTAAGATTTTTAAAAAGGAACTTGTGAGAATCAGGAACCCTGCAATATCTATCAGGTTTTCTGGGAGCAGGAGGTAAAGAGTCAGGGGCCAAGCTAGATTCCGAAAAGGCATCGTCAACAATGTCCAGCACAGGAAGGATAGCTAAAGGCCTGTGTTGGGGCAGGAGTAAGAAATCTCTAAGCCTCTTTTTAGAATCACAGTAATCCTGGCTTTCCCAGTGAAAATGTTCCCTAAGAGTATGCAAGGTTTCACCAAAAGAAAAATCCTCTGGGGGAGAAGCAGAGGGAATAGAGTCCTCTGCATCAGAATCCTCATAGGTAGATAAGGGTAAATCCTGGTCCTCAGAGGAGAAAGAAATGTCTGAATCCTGGTCAGAAGTATCATAAGCAAATTCAGTCCTAGATCTCTTAGAGGGGGAAGTTTGGCTTCCCCTGATTAAAGTAATAAGGTCTTCAGCCATTCTTATCATTTGTTTTTAGGCACAGAGGCCTGACCATGCTGTCTGGGTGTCAGCTTCCTAGGCATGGTTCGTGTTTTAGGCCTTGAAGAAGAAGATGGTATTGGTTTAATATGCAAGTCAGTAGGCCTGAATACACCCTCAGAAGCCGGTGCCTGCACAGCGGCTCCGGACCCATCCACAGTAGAGACATCCGCAGGTTCCACAGTTGAAGCATCTCGCGGCATACCGGACTCTGAATGGGTCTCAGTAGAGGCCTGCGAATCTGAAGTAGCAGCTATCGGGGGCTGCGAAAGTGCCTCACTGAGTACCGACGAACTGGCGACTAGCTTAGGAGAAGCACGTTGGCAGTTTTGGACCAAGACGGCCTGTCTCTGTCTTTATCTTTGTGTTTTTTCGGAATGTTGGTAGTTGGGTGGCTTACCAAAGACATATCTGGATAATTGAACAGAGTACCAAAATATTTAGAAGCGAAAATATACCAACAACGAATAGTTCATGGTTTAAATAAGGCACAAAACCGAGAGCGATGTACATTGTGGTCAGGACCTAGGCAAGGAATACAGTACGAATGAAAATCTTTATGAGGTATTTGCTTTCCACAAGAAATACATTTATTAACTTTTAATGACATTGGTTTAGAGCAAGAAAAAGTTTCCCCAACGAGGTACTTAGCTTTAGTTGAAGACTTCGGTTTTGAAACTCTAAAACAAAAATTTCAGGAGTCAGCCAACCAGCACTTGCTAACTGCTTTGGGTACCGCACGGCAAGAAAGACTGATGTAATCGCGTCGGCTGCATGCTTTATACCCCCTGACTACCTGACCTCATGGAAGATGAGACAGCAACCGAGGCAGGACCCAAGACTTTGATAATCAGGCCGACTGAGGGCTACGGCAAGCAGATAACCCAAATGTGATGACTGCAACATTGAAACACAAACAACATCATAGTCTGCAAATGAATCTATTTACACTAGATTCAGCCACTTCTTTGGGTTGAGAGCGTCCAGGTGCTTCGGACCATACCTCTGCATAGAATTTCATAAAATGTCCTGATTTTTGCCCCTATTTTTAGTTTGGCCCTTATAAAACTTGGTAAATGGGACAATATTTTTTTTTATATCATAGCCCCCCCCCCCCCATTACTCTGTCTTACTAAAGCTGATCGATCTGTGTGTAGTGGGGAAGTAGGTGTGCCATACATGAGTTAGGTGGTGTGTGGTCTGAAGCAAACCTCTCAACGTTGCTCTTAGTGCAGGAGTCAGGGACGTAAATGGGGGGGTTAAAGACTGATTTTAAGTATTGTTTTACTAACTTTGGAAGTTGCTGGAATAACAGGGTTTGTAGCATTCACATTATGAATGACATGAAATCTAAAAGTCAAGTGTCTATCATTACTTACTGACTGCAACCCTTAAAGAGTTGCCAGAATATCATTACAAGTTCTGCTGCCACAGGCTAGCTCTTATAAACAGTTTGAGAACAAAACATAAATAAGCAAATGGTTAAGGTACATACATACAAATATCTGAAGCACAGACATTAATGACCTTCTAGCTTGCCAATATACCAAAACACTTGTTCCCCATAATAAGTACCGAGGCTGTTCTTAAAAATATATAAACTAGTACTTGCTTTAATGTAATTTGGTAGTCTGTTCCATGCATCGGCAACTCTGTCAGAGAACCAATTAATACAGTTCTTATTCCTATAAAATCTCCTACATAGGTTGTCTGATGATTCTCTAGTACTTTTTGTTAACCCCAAACATTCCCAGAGGTACTTATCACTAAATGCCCTATATACCTGAATACGATCTCTTAGACATCAGGAAGAGACACTGTACAAGATCAGATATTTTAGTCTTTCATAATAACTTAAATTTTCACATCCATGGATGCCCTTAGTATATTTTTGCTGTACTCTTTCCAGTTTACTCATGCTTCTCTTATAGGGCTTCGATATTGTTATTCCATACTCAAGTTTGGGTCTAATGTAACTAACAAACAATGACTTCATTATTTTTGATTTCCTAGACTTTATAAATCTTTTTATACAACATATAGTTCTATAACTATCATTAACCAATTGGTTGACATGATTAGAAAAACTTATAGCTGAATCTACCCATATACCCACGTCCTTAAATGAGTCTATAGTTTCAATCACTGTGTGCTGTATTAAATATTCACCTTTCAATTTATGCCTACCAACAGTCATAATTCAACATTTAAGAATACATAAAAAAACGGACCCGTTCTGGCAGTAACTAACAAGTTAACATAGACTGTGCGTCCCACATTGATTAAAAGAAAAGAACAGGCTCACAAATCACAAAAGCAGAACAGACTATTCAAACAATGAACTGTCTGGTAGAATAAGTGAATCTGGCGCCCAAGACAAAGGGCTTAACCTTAAATCCAGCTACATTCAAAACTCTTCCAACGTCTTCTGGACAATGCGTTAACTACAGAGAATATTGTAAAGAACCACACACGTTACCTTAGCTGCAGCCTAACTGATTCATGGTAATAGGGCATGGATGGCACACATATATTACATATCCATTTTTTTTTAAATTCTTTTTTACTTACCTGGAGCCAGAGGGCGAACTGCGGGGGAAAGTAAATTTCCTCATCCTAGGAGTATGTGCGGATGCTGGGTGGACTGGACTCTGCTACACTGGGTCTTGGACTTGGCAGAAGTTAGAAGTTACTTAAGTTAAACTGTGTAAACAGTTCTTTCACTCTCTGCGGCCTGCTGTACCTCCCTGCCCCAGCTATTCCAAATTTCCAAATCAAACTGGTGTCAGCCAGGTGGTTAAGTAAACACAAAGTCCGAGGTGAGCTGAGTCTCCAACAGGTTGTCAGTCTGCCTGATGTCATCACACTCTCCTGGGATGCGTGATAACAAGTTCAACCAAAAAAAAAGAAAGAAAAAAAATCAGGAATTGAAGGAGCTACTTGGGAATTCGTTGCACCCCATTACTTTGTCCTGAAAAACAGTAAATACCGAGGAATTCGGTATGGTTGAGAGGTATGGTCCCACAGCATAAATAGATATGTAAACAATATTTTGAATCTTGTACAGAGTTAACCTGATAAGACGTTTAATCAGTTGAAATATCCAAAAGTCCGTCTCCTTCAATCTAATGCCATCAAATTAATACTAACTGGTAAATTAGTATAGGAATTACACATCCATTCTAATTGTCATGTCTCACAAATGGCTTACTGTATCAGCCCGTCACGTATTGTCATTGCCAAGTGGGTCAGGTCACAGCTGACATGGGTCCAAGGAAGTGTGTGTGTGTGTGTGTGTGTGTGTGTGTGTGTGTAGCACCTCACCTGTCTATTTGCATGTCAGCCAAATGGCCCATTTTTTATCCCTCGAAGGCTTTTTAGCCAAGGTACCAGGAGACACCAGTAAAGCTGTTTTTGCACCTTATTTCTGAGAATCTTCATTTTCTTTTTGTGTTTTGTTCTACGGTGGTTTTGGTTTGTTATTTATTGGCCCATTTTTTCCTCACTTCTTCAGACAAGAGTGAACTAGGATTGTCCATCATCTAGACAACCATCAAGGGTGGATAGCATTTTCTGTTTTTTTCCCCAACCCTAACTTGCATGCAAACTAACTAGGCACTGAAGGGAGGCATGCAATGGGTTATCCATGGAGGACAACCCCTCACTTCTGCATGAAGTATTTCCTTCAAGTGTCCTGTTCCTACCATTGCAGCATGAGTTATCTCTCCTGTCTTCACCAGGAAAACTACACACCCATTGTGACCCCTAGTACATATCAACCCCACCAGCCCTTTGAAACAGGACAGTAGGTCATGCCATTTCACTCCTTCTCCTCCCTGCCTGGCTCAATGCTTGGTCATTAATCAAACCACAATCATCTGGGTCACACTCATGGCTCCATCCCTCTAAGTCACAAAGTCAGGTTTAGGAACACTTCAATTATCTGATTAACTATAAGTAAATAAAGTAAGAAAAAAAACGTCATACTGTTGAAGTAGTGGTTAAAAAGTAGTCCGTCTATCAGGTGAGAAAAAAAAGAAAGAGACAGGTTTGTCTATCAAGCTTATGACAGCCTTGTCTTCAAAACATCTGACTGTCATAACCCCAATATCAGGATTATTATTATTTTTAAAAGCCTTACAATGCTGAATTCAGGCTTCCCCCATCCAGCACCCTACTTACCCCTCAGAATAAGAGTCTGGCTTAGAGCCCAACAGCTCATTCATTCCCTGACTTGAGTAGCCCTACAAGACCATTCATTCCCCTACAGAACTGAGCAGTGCCAGAGAAGCCATCATTCATGGGATGGTCCCCCTTCTCCATCCTTTGTGGTGGCTGGTGACCGCACTGAAAGCCACTGCTTAAAATACCTCCTTATGTATTTTTACACAAATCTTGGGACTATCTCCTTGGCTTATGTGCAGTGCAATCCACCCATTCCAGTACCAACAGTGCTCTAATACTCCTACTGAGTCTCGGTCAGCTGGCAAAATCTGCTCGCTTAAACCCTCTCTGGCTTCAGTGCTTTCAGTGACTAAGTTGCTAGATGAACCAAGGTCAAAGTCTCTATGCCACAAGGAGAAGGCCACATCCACGATTAGTTCTGAAGTATGATAATGACAAACTTGTTATAAGCTGAAGTATATTCTATCTGGGAAAGCACAGTGTATAGTATCAGATATGTTTCCCTGCCTATTATCAATACTTATTTTTAGCATCAGGTACCCTGATTTGGTGTTAGCTCCACCTAGTAAAGTATTCCAAGGAAAGACTTTCAGGAAAAACTGGTTCAGACATAGCCTTACAGACAAAGCAGAAGTCACCAGTATGTAACCTATAAGAAACAGAATATTATGACAGTTATGCAGACTTTCTGAACAGTTCTTTTCCAATCTTACGATCTTCTTCGTAAAAAAAAAAAAATACTTTTTTGAAGTTGTTTTAGGTGGTTTGTTTAATGGATTCTAAATGCAACATTGTACTCCATAAAGGGTTGCCATCAATGAAGTATAAAGTGATAAAAAAATCTCCCTGTATCGATTAAACATGCTCTTTGCAATTACATGGGCTACAGAACATGTTTTTCTGACTTTAGTAGATACACCTTGGTCAACGTTTAAACTGAAGTTATAAAAAGTTTAAACAGAAGTTATAATTTTATGATTTAGCCACTTATTTCATAATTTACCTCTTTTTTGCCAAGTCTTATGATGCTACATTTACTGACATAAATGTCAAGGTTATTACTACTGCACTATGAATATTTTCTGAAGACTACTTTACAGTACTTCAGCTTCTTTGACTAAAGTTATTATGCAACCCAAATTAAAATCAGCATACAGAACTGTCCACAAATGATCTCCCATTTTTACAAAGAAGAACAGTCACAAAAGAAGTAACCTCATATACAACTCTTGTGAGACGCTGCTGACAGCACTCATCAAGATTGACTAGGTAAATCCACCATGACCTATTGCATACTGCATCCTGTTCAATCATTATTTGACTCACTGAATTATATACGGCTTGCCACTGAAATGTCAAATTTAAAGCTAACAAAACAAAAAACTGAATTAGTTACTCCCTTACACACAATAGCTGCAAATACTTCAGCAAGGTCTAGGTAAACAGTGGCAATGTCAGTCATTCATCAAATGTTGCTGCTACCTATTAAAGGAATTATGATAAATTCAAAAGGCAAGTTAATAAACCCATATTGTTTCCATATATAACACATGTAGAGATGCAATAAGTCCATCTTGCAGTAGTAGCGGGATGCCCCTGGCATGAGGAATGCTCTACAATTAAAACTTTCCAAGGCTAGCCAGTCTGCTCCCTACATTCCAGAATGTACCACTCCCTTACTGCCTTTATCCAGTTCTGGAATCTGTGAAAGTTATAACAAAAAAAAAATAAATCATACAACATCCATAGCTACTAAGCAGAAAAGTACTATTAGGGACTTAGCACAAATGTAGATGTTTGAGTAGGTTCACTGTGATAGACCTTACTTTTGGGATATACTGTGTTCAGCTAGCCTAAATAATGGCCCAACTTCCAGAGCACTACCCTCTTTCAGGGCTTTGGCCTAAGCCATCCCAACTAAACACAATGACATTGTGGTATAAGGGTATGTCATCCAATGTCACCTTCTGATCTTTTTTGTCTCAGTCATTGTCAGGTAAAAGACCTCTGTACCAAAGCCCTGATGGACCAGACGGGACAACCCTGCGTACTCCAGGTATACCCCCTGTAGTCCCCTATCTCACTCTCCATGAAGTAACAATACACAAAAGAAGGAGAGGGAGCCTGGTATGAAAGTGCAGAAAGGGAATAGGTAACCACCCAAACCCATAGAACAAAGGACAACGGATCAGCACAGGGAGAAGTGGGAGGGTATCAGGACAGCAACAGTAAATCTACTCAAACATTAACATTACTGTAAGTGCCCAACATAACTGTATTACATTTATCACAGTATTCACTGTTTCAGTGCTTATTTTTACGACGACTCCCAAAGCAAACAGAATACGGACCAAAAAGGTGCTATCTAAATCATGTTTGGCCTTTCTTACTTTATTTGAAATAGCACCTTGGGATCAAGTATATTGGAGAAAATCCATAACGAAAGAGACCTGCTCAATTCAGGGAGAAGGCATCCATTTACCAAACTCCTGGAGTTGCTACTCTGCATCTGAACTGTCTCAGCTGCCAGTTTTAATAAGAGGTTAACATGTCTAATTTGTGGAATACCCCCCAGATCTTAGTCAGGTCCAAAATTACATCCTCTTGTAGTACCATTCATGGGATCTGTTACACACCTAATCAGCTTGTCTGCCAGGACGTTTGTAGAGAGGGATTGTAAATGGTGTTATTCCTGCTTTTGTAGCCACTTCTCAGGCCTGCATGGCCAGTCTGCAGAGCAGGTGTGAATGAGCGCCTATTCACTGTTTATTTACCACATGACAGCAGTGCTCCCTGTCACCTTCCTTTAAGGTGGGATGAAAGCTTTGAAGGCTAGAATGACATTCATCTCTTTTATGTTTATGCATTTTTTTTCATCTTGCCCTCACAAGTCATCTGCAATTGAAAGGCTCCCACATGAGGTAAGGGTAATTGGGGGATTGCAGTGCTTTTAAGGGTATCCGCTTCACCTGAATGTACTGTATCCACCAAGAGATCTCTTTCATGATGCATGGGAGTAGAAGGACACTGGTTCCTGCTGAACAGACACGCTGGCATCATCTGTTCCTCAAATACACTGGTGCTTCCTTATTTGCAAGCAGTCAAGTGTCACCATTAAGATGCAGGATGCTATGTACCCCAATAGTTTGTGGAACTCTGTAGTTGACATTTCCCTTTGCTGCACAATGTTTTGGAAATAAAGTGTCAGATGGGTTAGTTTATCATCTGGGAGGAAGTCTCTGCTGAATTGGCATCCAGACAGGCCACGAACACCACCAAAACCTTTGCGGGTGTCAGGTTCGACTTTGCTTTATTGATTAAGAGATCCAGATTCCTGAAGCAATCCTGTGTGAACTCCAATGTCTTGAGGATCTCCTGCTGATACTCCACTACAATGAGGCAAACATTCAGACGGGTAAATCTTGATGCCTTTTGCCCTGCAATAGGCAGTTACAGCAGGCATTCTGTAAAGATTCTGAGCACAGTAGGCATACTAAATGGCAGGGTTGTAATCTGAATGTTTCGCCCTGCTGCAAATCTGAGAAATGTTCTGCGTCTACCAGCAAGGGGAATGTGCTGGTAGGCATCAAAGTACTCATAAGGACCTGAACTGGATGAGTGATAATAGGCTCTGACAAATAGCATTTTCAATTTTGGTACTTTGAGAAATGTATTTAGTTAAGACAGATTTAAGATGGATATCCAAGTCTTTCCTTGGAACAAAGAGTCTTAAATGGAACCCCTGTCCTTCCTCTGCTGCTGGAACACAGCTCTAAGTTTCTTACTTCCACAATCAGGAACAAATCCAGAGATAATCAAAGAAAATGTTCTCAAACAAGACAAAACACTGTAAAATATTAGCACTATTATGTGAAAAGTTGTCAGAATAGAAGTAAGTAAAATCTGTTACAA
This sequence comes from Protopterus annectens, assembly GCF_019279795.1. NCBI lineage: Eukaryota > Metazoa > Chordata > Ceratodontiformes > Protopteridae > Protopterus > Protopterus annectens. Next base: position 187,368,794 of record NC_056731.1, read on the forward strand.
TAATGACTGCTATTACTTATTAGGGGCAATCCATCACCTCTTTTCCCCAGAATCACCAGTTTTAAGATGGACAGCGAGAAAGCACAATGTTCCAATACAAAACCAGGGACAGTTGAAAATTGTGCGTTAGAACACTCTCTATGGCCCCGACTGCATCATTTTTTTTTAGAAATGCAGGGATTAGACGCACATGCTCTATTAGGACATTAGAAATGCCTCTGCCATTGGGAATCTCCTTGAAATGTAGTTTGGAAAAGTTCCTTAAACTTTTTAGCACCCACTGATCTTGGGTGATGCCCTCCTAGTTTCTTACAAAGAAGGCTAATCTTCCTTCCACTTTTTCTTTTAAAAGGGTGGAGTGGGGACACTCAGGAGTAATCTATTCCGATTCCTCTGGGTGCCATAGCACTGTGGGCCTCCATGGTTTTCTTTTATTCTTGCCTGCCATTTTCTCTAGCATTTTTCCCCTTACCAGGGCTGCCACTTCCCTGCTTAGGGACTAAGGGACACGGTTTTAATGGGTAAACCCTAGGACCTTGAGCCTGAAAGAGATGTTTCATGTACTGCATAGTCTTACCCTTTTCCTCAAGCATCTTGAAACCTCAATGAGCAAGTGGTCTTCATCCAGTGGTGCATTAATTTGCTCCATCTTGACAATGTCTGGAAGGGGCATTTTCCTCAAACAGGCATGTCTCCAGACAACAGATCCTGTGGCTGATACTTGCATGATGCACTCAATGGATCATACCCACACTTTCTGGAGTGCCTGGCAACGTGAGAAGAGGAATCACACAGCTCAGGCGTCTAGTGTTTCAGAGCCATATCCTGTAACCCATTTGCTTTAGCTCTCATCTTCTAAAACATGAATCGCTGGTTACAAAGCATGTGAGACTGTCAATTCAAGGGTACGAATGAATGGGTAGCAGAAGTGTACACTTTTTTCAAACCTGTTGAGTATTCTACTCTACCTGTCAGTGGGACTAGTGTTTCTGGATGGAGCAGAGGGCCCTCAATTGCTGGAATTCAGGGACACCACAGTTTGATCAGAAAAACATATTTTACTGAGTAACTTATTTATTTTATTTATTTCATTTGATATTTGTTTACCGGGAAAGTACAACTGGGTATGTGCCCATTTTCAGCAGAGGCCCAGGGAGAAAAGCTCCACTGAACATATTAAAACAGATTACAAATGACAAATTTAGAAGGATTCAAACAATATTACAGACCTACAATTTATGGATAAGCTAAAAGCAAAAAAGTATAGTAGGACACTGTACATACAAGAAACAATATGTTAGGACACTAAATACAAGAAACTAGTACAGTATCACAGACTTTGGCTTGTGGATATAACAGATGAAGCAATACAGCTAGAACACACCGACTACATGACATTTGAGAATTCCTAATATATATGCTTTCATGATAATACATGACACACAGGTAAATAACGTTGTGATGCACTATATACAGATTGCAGCTACTGAATTTTAGCAGTAAATTTCAGGCATGGTTTCTAAGATAAAGAAAGGGTTGAGCATGAATAGAAAGAGTATTTGAGAGAAAAGCTATCGCTGAAAAAATATACACACAAACACACACATTATATATATATATATATATATATAGAGAGAGAGAGAGAGTGAGATATGCTTATAGGTCTCCTTGACCCTATAATACCAGTCAGACTTTGGAGGGGGAAAGGGACTCGGATTACATGGTTGCATCAGCAAAAATACCCTCTACATCTAGTACTAGACAGATTGCTAATGCTCTGCACACAGGCAGGCCCGTGTAGGTCAGTATTCCTTACTCTTCCATTGGAAAACTTCCTTCATCCTATACAGGGAGTCTCCAAAGGAAAAACTCTCTGGGGTGAGGTAAAGGAAAGGATGTCTTCAGTGTCTAAATCACAGGCTTTAGCAAAGGGAATTTGATCAACAGAGGCCAGTTCATCTGCCTTGGATTCATGGAAATCAGAATCCTCAGGAAGACATTCCATCCTTCTCATTTTAAAATGACTCCTAAACACCTCTGGGATTTCTATGTCTGGCCTTTTCTGTTTGGGGAAAGACAGAACCACCATGGACAATTCAACTGAGATATCAGTGGAAGGATGGGGTGTAGAGGGGCCTGAGGTACTGCCTGACCTACAGCAAAGGCAAGATGGCACACACCAATTTGGTCTTTGCTGCTTTCTGCCTTTTAGCTTCAAGAACATCTGTCATGGAGGCCTTGGGCTGCAGGCATGGGACAGAGATCTCAGTGTGGTCTCTGGGAGCCTGCTTGCAGACAACAGCTCTAGGGATCCTATCTCCACCCTTTAGTAACCAGGGTATAAGTCTCCAAGAATAAAGGGCCTTCTGCCTCAAAAAGTGTGGCAGGGATGTCAGTCTAGAAGAACATGCAAGATGCTGATAACATGGCAGCCTGCGGAGACGTCATGACACAGGCCTCAGCCAAGACAAGCTCTAAGGTAAGGGGGACTGCAAAAGCACTTTGCCACACCAAGACTCACCAGAATAAGGGAAGCAGGAGTAAAACAGGGCAATCTTAGTCTCCTTAAGTTTTTTCCCCATGTCTCTTATTGAAGTCCTTTTTTTGGTGGAAGGTTCCTAGAGGCCTTGGCTGAAAATGTCAAGGCAGCACAGAACCAGGCATTTGCCCCTTTATTGGCTGTGCACTCTTGAAAAGATGAATGCCTTTTACAGACTGTCAGAGGCAAACAGGCACATTTTGGATAGGAATCCATGTCATGGGCAGAGGCAAAACAAACATTTGCTGTTAATGTATTTATGGGGCATATTTTCCAACATACAATGCATTTATTCACTAACCCCAAATTCACAAACAAAACTCGATTCAGAATAAGACATTCAGCTAAATGAACAGCAACAAAGATTAGAAAAAATTATCCTATGGGGTACTCATTGACACCAAGAAGTAGGCTAGTCAATGGTCAAGAACACTGCAAACAACATCTGATTACTTGGCACACTGCATGGCAGGAAAGATCTGAAGATGGCATCAGTCCACATACCTCTTATACCACAGATGTCCTTGCATTTGAGTGGGAGGGCTTCAGTCAATGCCCTTGGGGAAGGTAAGACTCTCGAAGTCTGGCTACCTGCACACAGGATATTCCAAAAGCGAATACTGCATCAGTGAATACTATGATGAATCATCATAGCTATGAGACTGGGAAATGGCGACAGGGTTAATTACTGCACATGGACCTCTTGTTACAAATCTGTCACTACATTATAGTATGTTATATTATATTAAGCACCCATAACATTCATATCAGAAAGCAAAGTGCCCATTAGCAGTAGCATTCTTGTAAACATTCCAGGGTTATTCTCCTGGTTGTTCACCATCTGCAAACATTAATTACCAAAGCTCCCAAAGGAAGACTCAGACCTACAAATGTCCAGCTTATGGCACTTTGTAAAATTATTCAAGGCAAACCAAGCAGCTATGGTACAACCTAATACACCAAATGTAGAAAAGGCTGTAGATACAGACATCTCTTGCCAAAAGCATCTTAGTAGGAGACAATAAGAAGTTGACATATTTTGTACAGAAAATTGAAAACACAACTGGAAAGCTACTAAAAAAATGTCTGAAAACTTTCTAGCCGTCTTGGCTGTTTGAAAAGGAGATGAAACACTAGTCATTATTTTGTGAAATGCTTGAATTCTATCAACATAACTCTTGAGCTGTGTACATCTGTAGGGGGCAGAACGAACTGTCCCTTGATTTGTATGAGTAGAACACTGGCAAACAGCTTGAATGACTATGTGAAAATAATACTTTGTGAGAAAGACCGTTACTGTGGACAAAGGGGGTCTCTGGAAGACACTGGTTCACAGAGCAGTGAGGCAGGGACCTGGGGTTTGCTGGGTCAAAGAATCTGCTTTGTAAGGGTCTGGTGAATAGTTCACTTTGGGTGTGAGAATTAGAAGCTCATACTCTGGACAGCTGTGCATATTCACTTTATGTTGTGGATGCCAGACAGTTTGTACTTTGTAGATTAATGATCAAAACAGACTTGTGAGCAGTTTGTTCTATTACTTCACCCTTTGCAGGAGAGTGGTGCCACATCATCTTCACATCTGGTGACAGTGGTGCCACTCATCCTCCACATTTCGTATTTTAAGTAGTGTTAGTGGCTCAGCAGGTAGCACACTTGCTTTTGGTACTGGAAGATCCAAAGGCTGTGGGTTCTATTCCCACTCCAAATGAGTGAATTAATTTTCAAATTGCTGATACTGCCATTTAGATTTAGAGGTGCTTTACTCCTAAGTGTTTCATCCTTCAGATGAGATGTTAAACCAAGGTCCCATATGTTTGAGCTGCTGGTAACTCCCGTGGATGTAAAAGATGCCATGACATTTACTGAAAAAAGAAAAGTAGAAGTTCTGTGCCCTGGGCAAAGTTTTCCTAGTTGTACAAATACCATCCTAGGGTCTCCCCAGAAAACATGGCAGGAACCTAATGGGACTTGCACAAACATCAATGGAAAAATAAATAAATAAAAACAGGGTCGCTTTAACTTGGAAATTAATTTAGCAGATGTGACCAAGGTAGTCTAGGAAAGAAATTTTAACTTTTCCAAAGCTGCTAGTACAAAAGAAGGAAAAGTCAACTTAACGCAAAGTAAATGGCTCAAGGGGACCAACTCCTCAATGGGAGGTCAGAGTAAGTAAGCACCTATGAGGAAAGCTTTACAAACGTTGAAGGAACTCATAGTCATGGAGCTCTGGCCACCAAAAAAAAATAGAAACTGACTCTGTAATTTGGGAAGAAAGATCAGAGTCAAACATCTCAGGGAAGTACTGCAAAATTGAGGAAGAGAAGATGAGAGGTGGCCTAGAGTGTGCTCTGCTGTCCAAAAACAAAACCTTACCCACTTTGTTCTGTGTAGGTTTCTAAATGGAAATAACAATATGACACTATAAGAGAAGTAAGGTTCTAATGGAACTGGTGAACATGTTGCCTGAGTACATGGTAGTCCAGACATCTTCTCTGTGGAAGCAGAGTGCAAGAAGGGCCACAGACAGGGAAAAAGAAATAGGTGGGGGTAGAACAGGAGAAATCAGGTCTGCCTTGGCCAAAGGAAGGTAATTAGGATCACTTTGGTCTTTAGTAGCTTTGCTTTCATCAACACAGATAATGGGGAAACACCATAAAGAAGGCCTCGACACAAACAGTGAACCAAAGCTCGTGGTGGGGAGTATGAAGAAACTGAAGGAAAAAGTAATAATGACATTTAGTGCTGGTCAGGATGAGAAAAGACTGCAGACTATTTTGCCCCACCTGAAGAAACTTTTTTTTTTGCCACTGATGAGCTCACTGACTACTTATGAGGCATAAGTAACCAGCAACACAGTTTGCTGACAAGTCAAACGGATCCCAACCCCACACCTCTGCATTGACAGTCCAGACAACAGTTAGACAGGTTAGATAAAGTACCACTGGGAAAGGACTCCAGGAAAGCCTCTAGACAGAAAAGAAATGTCCCCCTCTCCAGGACAATGATTCCAAGTTAAGACTCCGGAAAATCCACATCCTTTGGCTTGCCTACTCAGTGAAGTAACTACTACCCCCTCCCCCCTCCGGCACATCTACCTCTACTGCAACTGTGATCAAAGCATTGTCCAGAGTAAAGATCTTGCCTTACGGGGGATTCTTGGAATTGATCTACTAAATAAGTTTATATTTTTAAATCCAGGACAGTTTTACTGAAGGACTGAGAAGGTCCAACTCTCAAAATCACTGTGTGTGATTAGTTCACTGAAGGACTCCCATGTAGAATTAGGACTGCAGAAGCATGACAATGGAACCTACCTTCAGAAAATTCCTCAAGGCACACCACTGCCAAGGAACAATGAAAGCAGTTATTTACCATGTACAGTATTAGCTCAGCTTCTTTCTATGGACAAACTTTTTTATAAGTCCTTGCATCCAAGCTATATAGCCTGTAATGTCACATACATGAACTACATATAGTTGACATTCTGAGTTTGGTACTGGAACAATTTAAGCTGAGGTTTCCTCTGCTTAACAACATATTTCATGGATGCTACACCTTGGAGCCAGTTATCCAGCTAGGGAAACACTTTTGTACCCTGGTGTCACAGAAAAGCTGCTAACATGGACATACAGAGTATCCTTGAAGGGAAAAGTCTAGAAATGGTAATGTCTGGCTTCCATAAAAAAATGATGAAACTTCTTGGGATGCGTAGCCATTATGATATGAGCATTCTTAAGATACAAACAGCACATCCAATCTCTTCATGACAAGCACGGGAGGAGTGCTTAAAAGGTGATCATGTGAAAAGGGCTCTGTGGGAAAGAAAGTGACAAAGATTACATAAATTCAGAAAGAGCATGAGGATCTTTTTTCTTCTTTTGTATTAAAAATAATCTAGAATAACGTCAGAGGCACTACTTATCTAACACAGCCTCTTGGATGGCGCATTTGGGGATGTATGGTGTTTTCCTCTATACCTGACGTTTCTGATTAGTGAAATGACCAGAAAGAATTGTAAATGTAACATTAGAGGAAGAAGACATAGAACACTAACTTTATTAACATTAGCTCTCTGACAGATATTTCCCTGGTGCTCTTTCACCAGGCTGGGGCATGGAGAAAGAACTTCTAATCCCCTCCAAAACCACCTAAGAAAAGAAGCAGTTAGAAAGGGAACCAACAGTGGAGTGACATGTCACACAGCTAACCAAATCTTCTTTGAAAATACAGGGGAACCCAGACTCTGAACCAACAACCTTGCAGAAGACAACTGTGCTGTAAGTATGGGTTGAACAATAATCAAGACCACACTCACTGAGGAAGATGAAATCACACACTGGAGCTTTCTTGCCTTTCAAGTGACTGTCAATTTCTGGTCCAAGATACAACAGACCTTTGAAAGAAGAGTAAGAATGGTTGCCTTGATGCCCTGGTGAATGTCTGAGACACAACCAAGAGTGCCAGTATGTGACAGATCCCACTGCTCCTGCATCCCTGACACAATATACCATGACAATTGCTCAAACTGATAAAGGCTAAAGCCTAGGCCCTAATGTATTCTTTAAAGTAGCATTTTGGGAAGTCATTTGCCAAAGGTTACAGATGATCTGTTAGATCTCACTGAAAATACAGCACCAACCCTTCGGATAAGACAATAAAACAAGGTCTTATTTGGCTGAGTTGGTATTAGCACAGGTGGATGTAAAATATCCCAAGGCACTCATCAAAAAGAATAGGGGAACATCCCTAATGATCGGTTCAAATTTCTCCAAGTCAGTATGAAAACCACCTCTGGTTTCCCATGAAAAGAAGCTACTGGTTTAGTGAGACTAACCCGGTCAACAATGCATAACTTAGTGAGTAAACACAAACAAGCATAAACAATTAAGCACCCTTAGTGACAAGGTGAAAAATAAACAGGTATACTTCCCAAATCTGACAGCTACTTGAAAGCCCTTATCTGGAGAAAAGAAGCAATGGGACTCTGTGGATACTGGCATCTCCTCAGACCTGCAATGGAGATGGCTATGTAATGATCTCCACCTAAATCAAACACTCCTTATAAATTAGAATATAATGCCTTCCTTCTTTAGAGCAAGACCATGGTATCAGAATTCTTAATAAATAGTGCTGCAGGATATGCACCGTGGGATAAGCCACCAAGGAGGACTCCTGGATGAACCTGCAAGCCTCTTGGAGCTTAAAAGGGATGGACAGGAGCTCTATGGGCCATTTTGGCCTAACTGGCACATTTGTTTGGGCTCTGATGAAATGCAGACTTGGTCGCTAATGTGATAACAGACCTCTTACTAGTAAGATGGCCTCTGCCTGGATTTAACATAGGTTAAATCTACAAGTGGAGACCCCAGCAAAGGGGTCACCTCCATTTGGGAGTGCCAAAAATAAAGATGGCGTAGTGGTGCAGAGGTTAACACTGTCGCCTCATAGCAAGAGGTTCTCCGGTTAGATTCTCGGCTGGGGTACCTTCTGTGCTGAGTCTACATGCCCTCCCTGCATTCGTGTCGGTTTCCTCTGGGTGCTCCGGTTTCCTCCCATGTTAAAAAGACATGCACCTGGATCACTTCTCCCCAGGCCTCCACTGAAAATTGGCTCGTTCCAAGTCAGACTTTCCAGATAAACAAATGTTAAATAATTAAATAAAATAAATAAAATATAGTGAGGTACAGGCTGAAAAGACTGTGGTGTGAGAAAAAAATTAAGGCTGCAGTTTGAGCTGGCGGTCTACTGTTATATCAATAGAAGACAGAACAGACTCTTGAGCAGCTGCTAGCTGACATCATAAGCACTGATGACAGCAACAATGACACTAACATGTTTATAAATAGATACCCGTGTTAAAGGTCCGATACCAGTACAGCTAACAATGGTCAAACTGACATCAGTGAACAGTGGTAAGGCTTAAGGGCTTCCAGAAAGAAGGCTACTGGGACTGTTCAGATTGAATGCTAGCCCCACCAATACCAGAATAAGGCACTATGTGCAAAAAAATGGGAAAAGGCTAACATCGGGGAAGCCATCAATATAAACACGGGGTGAATTAATGCTAGTGATATCAATGATAACGTTTTGGTGCTGTCAACTTTCAGAGAAGATTCTTTCAGAATTAGTTTGTGTAAACCGCAAGTGATACAGAATCTCCCTTGACAGACTCCGTGAGAAAAGTAACCAATATCTCTGACTTGCACTTTTTATAGTGATTTCAACTTTTATCTGATTTGTCTTTAGTTACAAATGTATATAATTCTGAACAAAGAATGTTATTTGTCAATGACTTGGGCAACAGAAAGTAGAAAGGGTTGTTGTCAAGAGACTATACCAAGAAAAATAACCACAAATCCTGTAGTGGTATTAGAAATATATCGGGGAATTTTATGAAAATGTGTATAAAGCAGAGAAAAGTGGAAATCAAGAGCGAGCACACACGGAAATATTTATGGAAAACTTAAGTATGCCAAGGTTAGAGGACATGAATCTCAACAATAACCAGTTAAGACAGGAGTTAAAAATGATGATGTGCAATCAATCCAAAGGAAAGGGATGCTTGGAAGCTAGGAAGGAAGAAAGTGATAAAGATCTGGCAGGTTTTGATTAACAGTATTTTAAAAGAAACAGAAGCACCAACATCCTGGTAGAAAGCTGTGATGCCTGTAACACCTAAAGACCCATCAGACTCGGCTTCATACAGGCCCATTTCAATTTAAACCATAATTATAAACTGTTTATGTCCACAATAGCTAAAGGAATGGCAAAGGTGTTGCCAAAATTGATAGATACAGATCAATGTGGTTTAGTGGAGGGGAAGCATACATTTGACAACAAAAATAATCCAGAGGGAAGCAGAATGTAAGAAAATACCAGTGTTGTTGGAGGGTCTTGATACAGAGACAGCATTTGACACAGTAAGAGGGGATTCAATGAGTAGGGCAATGGAAGCATTTGCATTCCCTGATAAAATAATAAGATTAACTGGGGGGGATATGAGAGATTGGAGGTAAAAGTTAGTGTGTGTGTGTGGGGGGGCCCTCTCTGATAAGTTGCGCCTGAACAGAGGAACCAGGCACAGGAGTCCTCTTTCCCCTTTGTTATTTGCATTATACTTACAGCCATTGGCAAAGAAAATAAAGGACTCAAATTCAATGATATAACTGGTAAGGTAAGAAAGAAAAGTTGACTTTATCTGCACATGATATTATTTTGTAACTGATAAAACCAGAAAAGGACATCTCATGCTGTGGAGCATTCTGAGACAGTTTCAAGTCCTTTTGTGATACAAAATTAATGAAGATAAAACAAAGGCTACATAACTGTAAACTATGTACCCACACATGAATTGGTTCAGCAATATCCAAATTTATAAGGACATGATAAAATGAAGTATTTAGGTGTAAGGATTAAAATGGATTTTACTATGGCAGCTAAGGATATGTGGGAAGAAACTAAACAAAAGATAATACAAAAACTGAGAAACTAGAAGATATTTTTGGACATGAATAGCAAAATACAAGAAGTGAAAATGTTTTTAGTCCCTTTAGTTTTACATATAGGTCAGGCATATCTTTTTTATCAACAAAAGGAGAAGTTGTGGACAGTAATTAAAGTGTTGAAGGCTTTTACCTGGGAGGGGAAGAGGGCAAGAGTCACATCGGATAAACTGATCCTTCCAACAGAACAAGGTGGCTTAGGATTACCTGACTTGAAGGGATATTTTAGAGCTAAACTGTTAAGGCTTATCTACATAACACAAGCAGAAAGCTATAATTCAAAGTTGAAAGGGGGGATGATGATGATGATAAAGCAGAGGGGATCTTCAAGAAATTAGAGTGTAGGAATTTGGATGTGCAGTGGTACAACGGTTAGAACTGTTGCCTCACAGCAAGTGGTCCTCTGGTTCGATTCTCCACTGGGGTGCCTTCTGTGTGGAGTCTACATGTCCTTCCTGCGTTAGCTTGGGTTTCCTCTGGGTGCTGTGGTTTCCTCCCACATTCCAAAGTTATGCGCCTGGAATGTTTCTCCCCATGTCTCCCTGAAAATGGGCTCTGTCCCAGTCGGACTTTGCCTTTAAATAAATTCTAAAAACTAAGCCAACATGAAAATGGAGAAAGGAGATTTTGTCAATAGGGATGACTGCAAACAGGGGTACAGAAAACAGGCAAGAGGGGGCTGGAATTTACTGGAGAAAACTGACAAAGGAACCAGGGTACTGGAAGCAAATAACTAGACAGGGAAAAGTAACTGAATGGGAAGAGGCCAAAAACACATTTGGACTGCAGGCTAGAGACTGCCTTCCCTATCAGGGATTGATATCACATTGCAAGCAAAGAGAAAGGAATAGGGGAACCCTAAGTGAAAGACTTGCTCTGGTGGAGACTTTAGCTTAATCTAGAACAGAAGCCGCTATTAATAAGGAATAATTAGTAAGTCATATAAAGTACTGCATGATAACTGTTGAAATTTATCAGAGGCGATTAGAAAAGATTGGAAACACAGATTAAATAAGCAATTCACAAGGAAACAAAGGGAGTACATAGGCATGGCTCCCAAATATGTAACAAATTCTACAGGATTTAGGATATTTGCTTGGAAGTATTTACATAGGTATTTGTATACCCAAAGCAGATTTCAAATAATTTTTCCTCAGGTAGATTGCAAATGTTCAAGGTGTGATGGGGGAGACGGGTAACTAGGAACATATGGTTTGGCAGTGTAATGACTTAGCTGACTTTAAAAAATCCCTACAGAGTACTCTGTCAGAAATATTGCATGAGCAATTGGCTGTAACTAAGGAAATTATTTTTTTGAGCTGGGATACAGGATCTGAATTGCCTAGAGGTAGTAGGGCTTTGCTAAGTTTAATTCTGGTTGTTGCCAAAAAGTAATTAGAAAATGGAAATCAAAGTCTAAACCAACTGTATTTGAAGTTTTCAACGTTAAAACAGACAAAAGAATTGTAAGTGGGAGCAAATTATACAGAAAAAATGGAAACTGTGGGAACAATACATGCAGAATAATGTTTTGTAAGAAGAGCGAGGTTTAAGGGAAGGTAGGAATTGATCAATTTATGTAATGCTGGATGGATGATTACTATACAAAAGAATATATGTGATGTCTAATGTGTGCAACTGAGAATATGTTAATATGGTTAATTTTATATAAATGTATGTTTGCCTAGGTCTTAAGTGAAAAGTGTAAAAAAAAAAGAACGCTGTTTGTATTTTAGTCATGTGCCTCCATCTATGATCCCACACCCTGGAAATGAATGTAGCATATACATCATGGGGCACAAAACCACCACCATCAGATGTGAGCATGGAAAGGTTAAAATGGCCTGCAAAACTTTACAACAATGTTGTTTACTGGCATCACTGATTAAGAAGATATAGCTTGAGCATTAACAGATTGCATTCTGGTCCCAAATCAGGTAAGCCTTCAGTCTTCCAGTCAGCAACTGGTTATTTTTGGTATTAGGCTAAGAAGTAGCTGGTGAGGTTATTTCTCCTGAAACTTGCATACCGAGAATGAATTGTACGGATGCAACAAGGACGTTACAGCTGGCAACCTGTAAAGGTTTTACTGTCTGGCAGTTCTGATTATTACTGTAGTAGATATTTGCTATAAAATGCAAACTTTCAATATACCTTGGAAAAAAGTGATGAACATGACTTATGCTCAGTTTTCAAGAAAGGCACAACTGACATCACACAAATAACAGATGTACAAAGAGGCACAGCAAGTATCAGCAATCATATTTTGGTAGAAGGCCTCAAGAAACATTACAATTGTGTAAAATCTTACCATAACAGTAGATGTCCCTTTCTTCACTGTTGCAGTACTCTTTACAGAAGGGATCTCTTGCCAAGGACAGACCATTGTCAAGCCAGTATACAAAGCCTTTAGATCTTATAGGCACCATACATCACATATATACTCCCTACATAAAGCATAGGGTATAAAGGTAATGTACAAACACCAACACTCAGAAGTGAACTGCTCCAAGAGGAACATAATACCCTCAGGGAGAAAAGAGAACATGTACAGCCAGAAGGAAAAAGGACAGAAGAAAAGGGAAACAAGGGCCCCCCTCTGCCAGAAGGGCAACAAAAACACATGGGCAAGAACTAGAAAAAAGGGAGAAGGAGGGAGGGACTCCGTACTGCAACAGTGAAGAGAAGGACATCTACTGCACTGTGTCCTTTCAAATCACCATTCCAGTATTCTTTACAGAAGGGAGAATACAACAGCTAAGAAGACGACTGGGAGGAGGAAGGCACAGAAGAGCCCTCTACGAACCAATGTAGAATAGCCCTGGCAAAACCCACCCCAGGCCCTGGAAATAACATCCCATTAATGGTAAGTAAAAGTATAAACAGAGGACCAAGTAGCAGGCTCAAGGATGGAACAGGTGTCCAAACACTTGAAAAAAAAACACCAGATAAGGCAACCACCCTAGCAGAATGCACATTTACAGATGAAGAACATTTACCATGAAAAGCATAACAAAAAGAAATGGCCTTAGAAATCCAGGATGAGATGGTTTGCTTCGAAAAACCCAAACTCCAAAGTCCTCGGATGAAAAGAAACAAAAAATTGCTCAGACTTGCGAATTGCCTTTGTTTTATCCAAATAATACCCAAGCTTTATATGTGGATCCAAGGTGTGAAGGACCTTCTCACTGGCAAACCGTGGAGAAGGAAAAAAATGGAAGGAAGGTGACTAAACTAAAGGACTATTCATTAACCACTTTAGACATAAAGAAGGGCTACTCTGAAGAGGCAACCCATCGCCGTGAAAAACTAAAAATGGAGCAACAGCCATAACAGACTGAAGTTCAGACAGTCTTTTGGTTGAATTAAGATCCAACAGAAGAATAGTCTTTCAAGTACAATGTTGCAAGAAAGCTGAACTAGCAGGCTCAAAAGGAGCCAGAGTCAAATTTTCAAGTACAAAACAGAGGTTCCACAAAGGAAGAACAGGCTTTCTGGTAGGCCTGTTATGAAGGATGATTTTAAAAAATTGCTTGACCTCAAACCTAGAGGCCAAAGGAGGATTCAAGGGCAGACAAGCAAAGAACGCTAACAGGTGAGCTTTAACAGAAGAATATACCAACCCAGCATGGAACAGATCACACAAATTAGAGAAAGAACCAGAGCAGCCCACACCCATAAGGGATCCTGATGGCGAGAGAGGTACCAGACAGAAAATATTTTCCATTTGGACATATAGGATTTTCTGATAGTGGGTTTTCTGTCCTCCTGCAGAACCTGGAGCATATCCTCAGAAAATACATGCCTAAAAGGAATTAAAACCCTATTACCCACAGTCATCTGAAGAGTGGGCAGGTGATGATGGATAAGAGATCCCCTGTCTTGTGTGAGAAGATTCACCTGGTGAGGTAACCTATGGTGATTGCCCCTGGCCAAGTGATAAAGAAGAGGGAACCAATGCTGCCTGGGTCACAACAGTGTTACCAGCAAGATTCTGGAAGGGTCCTGCCTGATCCTGTGTACTCATGGCAAGAGAGGAAGGGGTGGCATACAGAAACACTGCTAGGAAAAAAATAGGGTATCCACTTTCCAAGCCAGAGGTATTTTTGAGAAGAAAAGAGGAAGTTGCCTGTTCAGAAGGGAAGCACAAAGATCTACCTGAAGAATGCCCCACTAATGGACTATGCCCAGAAACATGTCTCTGTGAAGCATCTATTTGTGAGCTTGTGTTTTGGACCTGCTCAGTGAGTCTGCCACTAAACTGTGATCTGAAGGAAAGTAAACTGCCTGAAGAATCACCTGATACCGGACAGCAGGATCCAGTGCATGAAGAGCTTATCAGCAAAGGATATAAGACCTTGTACCCCCCTCTTGTTGATATACCACATCACAGTGGTGCTGTCTGTAAATGCACGGAGGGAGCCAGGGTGGAAAAGGGAATGAAATGCTTGCAGAGACAGGAGCAGAGCTCATATCTCTTTTACGTGGATATGATCTGACCTTTGATGAGAAGGCCAGAGGCCCTGGACCTTTAAAGGACCACAAGAAGCCCCCCCCAACCCCAAGACTGGGGCATCTGTGAACATTTCTTGAGCAGGAATTGGAGCTTGAAAGGGTAGCCACAGATTGAGACAGAGTTGTCGAATCCAACACTGAAGCTCAAGTTTGAGACAAGGGAGTAAAAGAAAAAGGGAACTCCAGAGGGTGATAATGTTGAACCACACTGACTTGAGGTACCACTGTAGCTTCCGGACACAGAATCAGGTGACAGGAGGGTCTACTTCACTTTATCGAATTAACACAATGCCAAAGCTGAAATCAGCAAGACAAGAACATCAAACGTTTAGAAAAATTATAATGCACAAGACTGAAACTTAGAAGATTGAACTGTATATATATTTTGAATGGAGACTGCAGTACAGTGAGGATTGGGAAATTTACCCTTTTCCTCACTGTAGTGCAATCTCGGAGTTGGTATACATAATTTTCAGAGAGTGTGGGGGGTGCAAGGAGGCTAGTCTCCCTGCAAAACATAAAAAAGGTAGATTACATATTCCTCCATGACTATGTTAGTTCTATAATTAAACAGTATTCCTGCATCGTTACGTGCTACATAGCAGCACAAGACTATCACAGATGTTACATATCATGCACACGGCAAGTAAATGCAGGAAGACTATTTAATTACAGAAGTGACATACATACATATATATATATATATATATATATATATATATATATATATATATATATACACACACACACACATTATATAGATTTTATATATATATATATATATATATATATATATATATATGGTTTACCATGATAATTTCGAAGCAAACTTGGTGGAATTGACTTTAGACGAAGTCCGGAGGCCAAATGGTGACAATGCCCAACCCAACATTGTTGAAGTACAGATCTCGCCCCTATCTTGACCAATGTTAAAGCCCATTCTGAGGTCAAAGTCGAGCCGTATTTCTACAATGTCAGGATTCAACATTGTCACTTTCGTGGACGTGGGTTGATTATCACATTATTCGACAGAGTCCACTTCATCTTTATCATAGTAAACTATATATATATATATATATATATATATATATATATATATATATATATATATATATAAACACAATATATAACTTTTTTTTTTTTTTTAATATACAAAGGATCAGGAGGAAGGCACGTGTATAACAAAATTTGCAATCCTCAGGGACCTTGTAGAACCTATCAATTTTCTTAGGAGGTGGGGGATGAGAATCAGGAGCTACAGAAGCAGCAAAAAAGGTGTCCAAAAGGACTGCCAAAACAGAAGGAACAGCAGAAGGCTTAGGAAACTCCTTATGTAAAAGCTCATAATACCTCTTTTGAATGTCGGGCACCTAGCAGCAATGCCATTTAAAGTACTCCATACCAGCAATAGTCCCCCAAAGGATAATTCTTCTAAGGGGGAGTGTGGGGCTCAAGGACTCCTCCTCCTCTGAACCACAGTCTAGAGGAGAAGGAATTTGAGAGGAGTAAGCAAAGGATTCTTCCCCAGAATCCAAGTCCTCATCTGAAGAATCTAATTCCTTAAGCCTCTTAAGAGGGGTGAAAAGCCAGGGAGAAGCAGGGACCAATACCCCTTGAGGAAGCTTCAAGGCCATCATAGCACTGAACAGATCCTGAGCAAAACCCTGTCATTCCCGTTAGGGATCTTTATCAACTGGGGTAATATGTTTAGTTTTCTGCTTTTTCTTGAGCGGGATGTCTACACTAAGGACTCTTAGTGGTTCAGACCCTTGGCAGGATTCGATAATTGTAGTAGGAATCTCTTCTCTCACCAAAATCTAAGGAATCCCTCGTAGTCCCTCTGAAATAATCAACCAAGATTCCCCAGCAATGTCCAGAATAGACACTGGAAAAGCCTCAGAAGACATGCGAGAATTCAGATTAATGCCAGTCTCAGACTGGGTCATATCAGAGGCAAGCACCAGATGGTCTTCAGGGCTTTCATTAGCTTGTAATCTACAAAGATGTCCGGGGGAGGTTGGACAGTAACCAGATTAAACAGCCTTCGTGGCCTTCTTCTTGACAGACATCCGACCCTCGGGATGGGAGGACTGTGCCATAGCACCCTGATCCAATAGTTTAAGTCACTGGTTTTCAAAGTACATGCATAAGGAAGATAAGCAACTACGGAGAGTCTTAGGGACAAACGCTTGACAGATATAGCACTGTGTATGGTCATGGGAAGTACCTAAGCAAAAAAGGACACTGGTTGTGATGGTCTTTAAGGGGAATCGGCCTACCACACTGACATTTTCCCCTCTTGGATAAGAAGAACATAAGTATACTGCAAAAAAGAAAAAGGTAGAGAAGAAAACCCATTGGGCACTTATCTGAAGACATCTTGGTACCAGCACAGCAAAAAGGTGTTCAGACAGGCATGCGATAATGGCATTAAGACTGGTAGCAAAGAAGTTGAATGTCTGCATCTGTACGTTACCTTTATGCCTTAAGCGGGGAGCATAAATGTCATATGGCACCTATATGATCTAAAGGCTTTGGTATACTGGCTGGACGATGGGCTGTCCTTGACAGGAGATCCCTTCTGTAAAAAAATACTGCAACAGCAACAGTGACATGAAAGAATATCTCAAAATATGAATCAACTCAACAAACAAAAGCTGGGGAATAGTCCTCCATACCTCTCTACTGTCCACATTTTCACAGAATAGCCAGATTTCTGCCTCAAACTTTTGGTTTTCTGGCGAATCACTGAGGATTGAATAAAACAAATAATGATGGACATTTCAGTTTCAGGCTCCATAACCTTCAGAAAATGCATGCAAATGCAAAACCTATTATTCCATCAACTTTCTGTGTTTGTAAGAGCAATATTTAAAAATTGTTCCTACTTTCTGGCCTTTGTTCCCACCATTGTTTTTTACTTTGTCCAGATTTCTTTCACAAAGAGGTTAAGGGGTATGGCACTGTCACTTATTACAGAAGGGTACACACTTACACAAGACATTACACCCAGCTAGGAAGATATATCTTAGATAAATTCAATGTAGAAATTTAACCTTTAGACGGTAGCAGCACTTATTTTTCTTTATCTTTTTCTTTATCTTAGAAATTAAAAGTACAAATAATATGACACTGGAGTTGGGCCATAAGCCTTATGAGCTCTCATACTTCACAAATCAAAAAAGGAAATAGGGGAAAACCCAAGTGATTAAATACATCACAACACTCCTGTAGCAAGAATACCAGTGAGGCAATACATAAACTAATCCCTACACCCACTGCTTGGGTTCATTTACTTCTTCTGACACTGTAGTGCAGCATGAAGAGACACTCCAGAGATGCTGTCCTTCAGATTGAGGTTTTGTTAAACAAGCTCCTGTCTGCCTGAGCCACTGGTAACTCAAATAATATTAAAGCTTCAACCCACTCGACTTGTCAAAAAGTGGACGGGAAACTCCCACTGCTCTTCAAAAATTAGACCTAGTCCATAAGAACACCACTTCAGGTCTATTTGTTTATTTTATTTATTTGTATTTGTTTACCAGTGTAAAGCACTGATCTCCATCAACCTTTTTCAGATTCAGGTCATGAGCACTGTCTGATTGTGACTTGTTCAGAGTTACACAGGCAATGGTGGCTGAGGGAATCAAACCTTGGAACTCAGGAAACAGCCTGTTATTAATCCTCCATGCCAACTGCCAGATAACATGAGGGTCTAACATGAAAATAGGCCATACCTGTTGAGACTAAAACATTCCATCACTCAATCAATAAATACAAACATACTTGGACAGTAAATAAATTATAATAGCTTGCTGCATTTTATTGTTTTTTTTATTTCTTTTTCCAAATTATCTTGCATGCATGCATAGCATTCCTCTAAGCACACTGATCCCTGCAGCTATGGTGCTGTAATCCAACTCTGGCTGACCTAGTAACAGAGTACACAGTAGAAAACTTACCTGCTCAGAAAAGAAATACAAGCACTTCTGAAGAGTTTGTGTACTCCCAATTTATTTGATTTTAATATCCTTCAATCTTGCAGTTCTCAAACTGTACTACAGAAAGTTACAGTTTAAGAACTACCACCCCACTATTAAAATAGCTTCTCTAATCAGCTTGTATAAAACACATGCATCAAACACAGACAGTAAAAAAGGCAGAACGTTAGCACTGTAAACTTAAAATAACAAGCAACCACAAATTGCTGTATAAAATGTTACTACAGTACAACAGTCACACCCATACAAGGATACAGAAATGTGTTAAAAATCAGTGGTTACAGTAAGGAATTTCTGCACTGCCCATTAGCCTTTGTTTACAAAAATTTACAGAGACATAAACCTACCTATGCACATACACAATGTCACTGTTCAACAGCCGATAAACTCTGCTATATCACATTAAACTGTTTTAAAAATACTGTGCATTACTTCCAACAAACAATAATGCAACTTTTACTAACCGAAAGGTACACCTACCTTATTCCATGCAAGCAATACAATTTAAATTGCACTTCTTTAGTCTTAACAAGGTATGAAGCAAAAAATGCAATGGCCTGGAAGGATTACAATGCCAGCTTCGAACTAGTAAAGCAAATAATATGCAAGTGAAGGCCGTGGGATTCAAACCAAGATTTACATACACTGGCTTATCACCACTTAGCATCTTAAACCAAGATTTACATACACTGGCTTATCACCATTTAGCATCTTAACTGCTGGAGTACCACCCCAAGTCTTAACTACCAAGCTAAACTACTATCAACTTGAGAATTAACACAGAAAAGGACCTTAATTAGTACTTAAAAATGTAACAGTTCTTGCAATACAAGCCTTGAAAAGTATGGAAGCTGTGCAAAGCTATTTTTTCATTATCTGAATTTACAATCACATATTTATTACGCATTGCACCTTCTGAGAAACGGATGAAAGACTAAGCAACTAAGTAACATGTTGATCTACGAGTTAAAATGAAATGCTTCTACATAAAATTACAGATTCAAATACCATGATTCCTATTTATTTATTTATTTACTGTTAAAGTCTCATTTCACATTTCAAATGCAAGTCAAGATTCACAGGGCTGAGTGGCATTTTGTTTTCAATGTTAAGAGGGCAGCAAAAAAGCAATTGTACAAAATTATTATTATTATATTAAAGGATACAAACACAACCTGGGCCAAACACACACAAAAATATATACAATTTTTGGGGCTCTCAGGTTATTATGTTGTCATCACACACCTCTGAGCAGAAGCAGAATTTGAATTAAGTGTGACCACTACAAACGGCACGATATTTTGAATGTTACACATTCATGCTACTTCAAATCTGTCCAGCTAAAAGACCCAATATGCAGACTACATGTTCAGAGTTCCCACAACAAAATGACAGCTTATTCATAATGCTTTTGAATAGCTCTGATAAGCAACTCATGTATATACAGATTTGAAAAGAAGAAAGCACTGTGAAATACAAATAACTGCACAGTGAAGACAAAAATGAAGGAACACTACACTCACCTCCATGTTTGTGTAAGAATCAGATTTATGTTGCTCGGACTGCTCTCACTGAAAAATAACTTGGTCATTTCTAAACTTTACCACAGCTACACTTCCCACGATCCAACATCTTGGCTGTCATATTCACTGTGCAGCACTTCAGAACCTTACTTTCCAAAATGCTTAGGAACATGTTCCGTATTACATGGAGAATGGTAGTGTGGTTTAAAACAGGCTATCACAAGAATAAGCTACGTCAAAGGCAAGGAAGCTATTCTCTGTTCTGTCAACGCCGTATGTAAACACATATTAGAAAAGGCAATAGGCAAACAACAGCCAGTCTCTTATTCTTCTAAAGCTGTTGAATCATGTGGTTGAAAGTAAAGGTCGCCTTGGTTACCAGACATAATGATACCATTCACCATGCTAAAGGCACAACAGCATAATTTACAAGTGAGTTAATCAAATTTGTGAAAAGCAGGTAATACACTTCACATAATTCACTCAACTATATGAAGAGGTTAGCTGCTACAAATTAGCTGACTTCACAATTTTAACAGAATTATGGAGGCATATCTGACATGGCTTATAAATCATTTATCAAAGCAAGCAACTACAATCTTTCGGGCATGCGTTCTTAGTGCTTGGAACGGTGTACTCCAGCAAACTCATGCAGGAAAAAAAAAACTAAAGATTCAAATGACAGCATGTAGAAGACTCAAATCTAATTCACCTGTAGGCTGCAGTAGTGCTGCAATGTAAATAGAAAATGTACTATTAAAAAAAAAAAAAAAAGAAATGTAGCTTCAGAAACACGACGCTAACAGATGAATGTATAATGTTAGACAACTTTTTATAGGGTGGCTAGAATGTTTGAAAATGCATGATTAAAACTTTGAAACAAGAAAGCAAGGGGCAGATAATGCAATGTGCAAAATGTCCATGCAAGACACAGACTATGATGGCAGGTTAATCACCATTTCACCCACAAAATTCATCACCCTTATTCCTGTCTTCTAGATAAGATGCAGAGCCTGCTTAACTAAGTTTGTTTGTCCTCTTACCTCGTGTTTCTATGTTCTCACCTTCAAATAAATCTCCCTAAATGTCTGTCCAAAATACTGCTGAATTCAATGCTATTTTTGAAACTTGTACTTCCTCAAGAATGATACTCAAATCATACGATACACTTCACTGGGAGCAATAAAAGTTTTAAAGGAAAAAAACTGCCAATAAGTCATAACGTCTGGCAGCTGACAGTTTAGTACACAGGATTGAGGTTGTGAGCTACTAATGACCTCCATCTTGTACACCTAAGTTTGATTCCCTCAGCTTCTATTTCCTGTTTGACTGTGAGAAACTCACTGCACCAGATTAGTGCTCTGGGTTGACCTTAAAAAGGTGCATTTATGTCCAGTGGGTTTATCTAGTTAAAAAAAAAAGAAAAAACAAACAATCTAACAATGAAAATTTGTTTTGTTTTTTTTTAATGAACTTCAGCAACAAGCTCTTTTCCCACAACAGGAAAGGAAGGGGTTAAACACAACTCTGCTTTTTATGGCAGTGCTCATAGCAATAGCACTAGTGAACAGAGGGGTAAATCTGTCCAATAAAGACAACTCTGGTGTAATGTTCAGATTATCGCTACAGGAAGGTAAACCACTTTTAACAAAAATGACTCAACTGAGAAGCCCGGAAAGTCATAGTCTTCAACTAGTGGTATGCCATCCTACATATCCCACCCTCCCTGCAGCTCTTCTCATATTACTCACCCAACCCAGGTCATCAGAACAAAATATCCACTCTCAGATCACCCTTACAGAAAGAAGCATTAAACCCCTGCCTCCACCAACAAGTTCATCTCTGCCAAAAAAGGCTTGAATTAGGGGAATTACGATGGAGTGAAGTTGGGTTAAAGAGGAAAAAATTAACTTTTCCAACTTGTAGATTAACCAGTGGTTAAAAAAGTCTCCCTTACAGCCTATTCAGCTAACCAAATCAGCTTAACCAGGAAGTATTGACAGACTGGCCCTGTGAAAGGCATTTATGCCTAGTGGGGATAACAAATGATTCAGAAATGTACAATTTCTTATCAGGTGGTTGTATTAGGACTTATTAGTAATCACAGGGAATGTATTTACAATGTAATTATAACTTCTAAACTTGCACGCGCAGGTTTTGTTCATACAAAAATTCACTGACAAACCATACTTTCAATGGTCTAATAAAGCATGCTAGTACACAGCTCCTGTCCCTGCAGAGCGAGTTAAACTTTGGGGGCACTTCTGGCACAGAGGTAGACACTCAGTCCTGAAAGGGCCAGAGACCTCCTGAGTGCAGTTCAACTCATGAAGTAAGTAGTAAAGTACAAAGATCTGTCTATTCAGACAGGCCTGCATATTCATCCAAACAAATGTTTTCCTTACATAAAAGGTCACAGAGGCAGCAGAAATGGTGCCCTTTACACAGCAACATCTACTAACTGTGGTACTATCTGTACTACCGAAGCTTCCATCTTTAATCCCACAAAATTAACACAGCCGGTACAAGCTGTGTTGAGAGGCATTATGCACTGCAAGTAGCAGGGGCATTGTGTGTGCCCCAAATTATCTATGGGGCTACCTACACAGCTTGCTTAAAAACCTTTCACCATCCTGGCAGTGTTTACAAAACAGCAGTAAGTAACAAGTGACACTTTAAAATAATGGGGTAATGACATGACTGTTACCCCAATGCAGCAAACTGTGCAACTACTGATATGCTACAGTACAGTAAATATTGTGCAAGTGCTTCAGATGTTAAAGAAAACTCTGCTCAGGAAAGTAGCATAGTAATACTGTATTAATAACAAAAAAGAAGGGTGCGGTGAAAAAAGGTTAGTAGGTACCATGTAGCTGTAATCCTAGTTGCCAAACTGAAAATCACTCATGAGAGGAAGAACAGGTATTTATACCAAACAGAAATAAAATATTTTCTGAAGTGGGTACAGTCATAAGTGAGGCAAGGCAAACATCATAGGCCATCCTGCAATCTTCAAAGAATGGAATTTAGGCTTGTGTTAAATATGACATTTCAAGCCAATGAACGATCTTATTGGAATCTGTGGAAAGTTCAGGACTGTACAAGTAACCCAAAAACCAGACCGTCCCATAAACTCCAAACGTCAAGCGTAGCATTTAGTACCTACAGACCAAAACTCTGTACTAACATTCTTTACTCTATCCACTCCTGTAACAAATTCTCTACTTTCTCTAAGATAGTAAATTTTAATTATTTGGCTTTCCCAAGCAATAAGTGTACTTGTGGTATCACCTAAATAACACTTCCCCTTCCCAAAATACTATAACAGTATACAAATAAAGTACAGTTGTGTACCTACCATAAATGTAGATGTTCGAGTGTATTCACTGTTGCAGTCATTACTCTTGGGTTATCCTGCTGGCAGGCTACCCTCAATCGGCCAGAATTCCAAAGTCTAGGTCCGGCGTCGGTTGCTGTCGCCTCTTCCCTGATGTCAGTGCGCCAGGGGTATAACAGATGCAGCCAACGCCATTTTCTTCAGTTTTTCTTGTCCCAGATGTCAGGTGCCCCCAAATTGGTAGGCTGAAAAATATGCCAATAAAAATGCATGCACAAAAATAACATTTCCTTCATCTACAAGCAAATACATCAAAAAGGTTGTATAGGATAGAGAGGTGCAGATAAGTCCCAGCAAAGAAAAAGGGGGATGGTGGGTGGGTAACCTGGACTGCAACAGTGAATACACTTGAACATCTACATTTATGGTAGGTACACAACTGTACTATGTTCATCGTGTTTCACTGTTGCAGTCATTACTCTTAGGTTGAATCCCAAAGCTGAGGATTGGTGGCTGGGCTAAATAGGATTAGGAGAGGCTATGAGGCCCTGCAGAACTGCAGTGGCAAAGCCTGAGTAAAGAGGTATGTGGTAGTGCTTTGTGAAAGTGTGCACTGAACTCCAAGTTGCAGCCTCTAAGACATCTTTGGTTGGTACTCCTCTGAGGAAGGCTGCTGAAGTGGCTGCTGCTCTGGTGGAATGAGGCCTAATGCCCTTAGGCACTGATTTGCCATTTTGAAAATAGCAGAAATGGATGGAATGGCCTATCCATTTAGAAATGGTCTGTTTTGAGATAGCCTTTCCTTGTGATCCTGCAGCATATGACACTAAAAGTTGCTCAGTCTTTCTGAAAGCTTTAGTTCTGTCCAAGTAGAAGTGTAACTGCCTGTGTGTGTCCAAATAATGCAGAATTTTCTCACCCTTGTTCTGTGGATTTGGATAAAAGGTAGGCAAGTGAATGGTTTGGTTGAGGGCCACACTAGGCACCACCTTCGGCATAAATGTAGGGTTTGCCCTCAGAGAAACCCTGTCTGGATGAAAAATGATAAAAGGCTCCACAGCCATGAGTGCTTGTAACTCTGAGACTCGCCTTGCAGAGGTTATTGCTAGGAGCAGAGCTGTTTTCCAGGATAAGAATTTTATATCTGCTGTTGATGCTGGCTCGAAAGGAGGCAGTGTGAGTTTTTCCAAAACATAATTGAGGTCCCAGGCCGGAATTGGTGCTCTCCTTGGAGGCCTAATGTTTTTGGTCCCTCTGAGGTACTGCCTTATTAAAGGATGAGAAAAGATAGGTGGTTCTGTATTGTAATGGGGTGAAATGGCAGAGGCATGAATCTTAACTGATGAGAAAGAAAGGCCTTTGTTCAGCATCTCAGGTAGGTATTGTAAAATCTGAGGTATGTTTGGTACACATGTGTCAATGCCTTGTTCCTGGTTCCAAGCACAGAATCTCTTCCATTTTTCTGCATAAGATTTTCTGGTACTGGGCCTCCTGGCCTCCAAGATAACATCCATAACAGCTTTTGAAAGGAGTGTTCTGAATGGCTACATTATCCGCCATGCTGCAGATTTAAGGTCCTGAGTTGGCTGTGCAGGATCTGATTGTTTTGTTGGGTCAGCAAGTGAGACGTTTGAGGCAATATCCATGTTGGACCTTGAGACAAGCTCTTTAGGATTGGGTACCACTGCTGGTGTGGCCAGTCTGGTGCAATCAGTATCATTTTTGGCTTCTCTTGTCTGACCTTTAGGAGTACCCTGGGAAGGAGAGGCAGTGGAGGAAAGGCATATACTGCTAGATTTTTCCAGCTGAAGGACAGGGCGTCCACTTTCCATGCTTGCTTGTGATAAATCTTTGTGCAAAATCTCTGCAATTGGCAGTTGTGAGGGGAGTCCAATAGATCTATGTCTGGGCATCCCCATATCATGCTGAACACTTGTGGATCCAGTTTCCATTTGTGGGGCTCCATGAGTTTTCTGCTTAGTTCATCTGCCAGAGTATTTGTTTTTCCTGGCAGGAATTGTGCTTGCAGGTGAACTTGAAAAGCCAATGCTGTGTCCCATAAGGTCATTGCTTGTCTGCATAGGGGGTAGGAATGTGTACCTCCCTGCTTGTTTATGTACCACATGACCGTAGTGTTGTCTGTCTTTATCAGTATCTGTCCTGGATGAAGCAGGTCCTTGAAAGCTGTCAGGGCATTTTGAACAGCTAGTATCTCTTTTTGATTGATGTGAAGATGCATCTGGTTGCAGGACATGTGCCCTGAATACATTTTCCTGCCATATGGGCCCCCCAGGCATAATCTGATGCATCCATTGTCAGTGTCTGTCTGGCTGTGGGTAAACTGAATGGCAGACCCTTGTTGTGGTGACAGGCTTTCTGCCCACCATCGAAACTCCTGTTGCAGACAGGGAATGAGTGCAATTACTGTCTCCAAGCTGTGGCAATGCTGAGTCCAAACACTTTTTAGATACCATTGCAGTTTCCTCATATGCAGTCTGGCAGATGGAATTAGTAGAATGCAGGATGCCATGAAACCCAAGGCCTGCAGGATTTTCCTTGCAGATAAGTGGGTTTTGTTGCCAATTTCTTGAAGTAAGTAGTCAGTTGTTTTTGTTTGTCTGGCGTGAGATAAGCCATCTGGGCAGTTGTATTTAAGCTTGCACCCAGGAATATTAACTCTCGAGAGGGTACTAGTTTTGATTTCTTTTCGTTTACTGTATACCCTAGGCCAATTAGTAATCTTTTTACAAACGCCAGATGCTTTAGAAGAATGTCTTTGTTCTCTGCTTGAATTAGGCAGTCGTCCAAGTAGGGATATATTTGAATTCCTCTTTGTCTGCAAAACGCAATTATTGGTGCCAGGCATTTTGTGAAGACCCTGGGTGCAGTAGATAAGCCAAAGGGCAGTGCAGAGAATTGGTAATGCATTGAGCCAGCTATGAATCTGAGGTATCTTCTGCAAGATTGTCTGACTGGGACATGCAGGTATGCCTCTTTTAGGTCCAAAGTTACGAGCCAAGCCCTTCTTGCCCAGCATGGGAAGTAGCTGCTGTAGAGTCAACATCTTGAATTTTGAAACTTATTTAGTATAGACAGGTCCGGTATTGGTCTCCAGGTTTTGTCCTTTCTGGGTACTAGGAAAAGTCTGGAGTAAAATACTTGCCCCTGCTCTTGTTGTAGTACTTGCTGAATGGCCCTCATGTCCATGAGGGCTGTAATTTGTTTTTGTGCCTCTGCCCATTGATTGTGTGGCAGGTCTGGCAAACCTTTTGACCTTGGTAGAGTGTGAAAATGGAACCTGTAGCCTTGGGACACTATGTTCAGGACCCATTTGTCTTGGGTAACCATTTGCCAATTTGATGAAAAAAGTGCTAGTTTTCCCCCTAAGGGGGCTGCCAAAAGAAAAGTGCTTGGATCTGGCAGAGGAAAGTCATTGGGACTGTTTCCTGTAAGGTTGTGATTTGTCTTCTCCACTTTTAGAGGCAGGAGCACCCCATTGTTTAGGCCTATAAGAACCTTGGGGCTGAGATCTGCCTCTGGGACGCCTGTATCTGCCTCTTTGTAGTCTGTCTGACACTGGAAAGGACCAATTTTTAGAAGGCCAGTTCCTGCTAAACCTGGGTGGCTGTACCTGTAAGAAATCCTTGAGTGACTGCATGGATTTTGCTTTATCCTCCATTTTCTTCAACACCTCTTCTGCTTTAGTACCAAACAAAGTATCATGCTGTAATGGTGCATCTAATAATTTTGCTTTAACATGATCAGGCAGATTCTGTTCCTTTAACCAAGTATGCCTTCTAATAACAGAACCTGTAACAGCGGCCCTGCAAGAGGCTTCCAGAGAGTCATAACCACATTGCAAAGTATGCTTTCCCACTTGTTCAGCTGCATGCAATAAATCCTGCAATTCCTTGTTCTCTGAACATTCAGTATTTGTCAACAATTTCTGTTCAAGCAGTGACATTAAATATTGCTGATATTTAAGCATATGAAACTGGCAATTTAAAGCCCTTACAGCCAAGGTTGCAGAAGTGTAGACTTTTTTCCCCCATCTGTCTAGAGCCCTAGAATCCCTATCAGAGGGGACAGGGTTTTTTGCAGTGGAAGCTTTAACCACTTTGGGACCCTGAGATATAGTTTCTGGGTCAGCAGTGGGGTTTTTATATAGGAATTTATGAGAATCCGGGACCCTGTAGTATCTGTCTGGCTTAGCAGGTGTGAGGGGTAAAGAGTCAGGGGACAGGCCGGACTCTGAAAATACATCTACAATGTCTAGAACAGGTGGAATAGCAAGGGGTCTGTGTTGGGGAAGTAGCAAAAAGTCTCTGAGCCTTTTCTTAGATTCAGAATAATCTTGGCTCTCCCAGTGGAAATGCTCCCTCATGGTATGCAGGGTTTCCCCAAAAGAATAATCCTCAGGAGGAGAGGCTGAAGGAATGGATTCTTCAGCATCAGAATCCTCATAGGGAAGCATGGAGTAATCCTGTTCAGAAGAGGAATCAGAGGAAATAGAAACCTGATCAGAAGAATCATACTCTGTCTCTTGTCTAGGCCTCTTACCAGGAGGGGGATGGGAGCCCCTGATCAAAGTAATTAGGTCTTCAGTCATTTTGAGCATCTGTTTTTTAGGCATTGAAGTCTGAGCAGGAGAATGCTGTACTTGTTTCTTTGTCTTTAGAGCTGCTTTAGCCTTTGAAACTGAAGATGGCTTAATATATAGTTGTGTAGGTCTGAAGACACCCTCAGAAGCCGATGCCTGCTCAGCGGCTCTGGACCCATCTGAGGGAATGATTTCCGAGTGTCCAATACCTTGAGTATCCAGAGGCCCAGTCGGCTCCACGTGAGAATCGGAAGCAGCCAGGGGCTGCGAAAGCGCCTCACTGAGAACCGGCGACTGGCCTGGCAGAGGCCTCGTCGTCGGTTTTGGACCTCGGATGCCTATCCGTTTCCTTGTCCTTGTGGTTTTTTGTAAACTCCGGTCGTCGGCTGTTCCGACGGCATTATATAATTAAATCTTCGGCCAAAGTAATGAAATGCAAAATTGAACTGACACTTAATAGTGCGTTGGTTAAATCTAGCGCAAAACCAACAGCTAGCAACGTTGTGATAGGGCCTAGGCAAGGAATACAGTAAGAGTGAAAATCCTTATGAGGTATTTGCTTCTCACAAGAAATACAATTGTTAACTTTTTCTGACATCGGTCTGGAGCAAGAAAAAGTTTCAACGGGTACTTAACTTTAATGAAGACTTCGGTTCTGAAATTCGGATTTGAAAATCTCAGGAGTTGGCCGACCGACACTTGCGAACTGCTTTTGCTTCGAGCACCGCACGGCAAGAAAGACTGCAGAAAATGGTGTCGGCTGCATCTTTTATACCCCTGGCGCACTGACGTCAGGGAAGAGGCGACAGCAACCGACGCCGGACCTAGACTTTGGAATTCTGGCCGACTGAGGCTAGCCTGCCAGCAGGATAACCCAAGAGTAATGACTGCAACAGTGAAACACGATAAACATCAAAGGATTAACTTTACTGTTCTGGATTACTTTCCCCTCTGGTGACCTTCACTTCATATAGTTTACTATCCTTTGCACTGAAGTCAATGAGCCATAAAGTAATTTACAGTAATGATGTTTCACCAAACCTACCAACAGCTGAGTTTGTGTACACAGTTTGTTTTTCCTAAGTTACACTGAATATACCAACCTAAGTGCAGGACAGAGCACTGACTGCATTGCACCCCAGTTAACCCCACTTTTACTAATAGCTTAGGACCTGAAGAAGTCAACTAGCAAGGGATGCGAATAAGCAGCCAACAAAGGGGGGGGGGGGTTGTGGCAAAGCAATGCTGCATGAGCACCATGTGCTGGAAAACAGGTGACTTTGCATCTCCCTGTATAGATAGCATTTCAATCTTGACAAATTGTACTCTGCACTGTAACTGTGCCAGTTGTGTGGAAGCAAACACTTGTGCAATATGAAGATAGGTATCAGCTTCAGCAGAAGTTCTGTCTGGTCTTTAAAAACAGGGGAGTGAGGTTACCACAAAAACTCCTTGCCTGCCAAGATAATGGCCACTCCAGCTCTTGCTGTCCCAAAATGACTTAAGTAAAGGGTACTGTGAGACAAATCCTACTAGGAGAACCCCTCCCCAATCAAGAGGTGCTGTGGTTTACTACAATCAGGGCAATGGAAGGCTGAAATGGACACTGGAGGAGGGGGATGACACAGATGCAAGCAAAACTATTCTGAATTTACTGCGGTTAAATATATACACTATTATAACTTTCAACTACACCATGCTATAACTTTCAACTTTGCAGCAGTATGCTAAGAATTACTTCAGCAGTTTCACTGCACAAAAACTGGTACAATACCTCTTTTCTTTGTTGTATATCAGTCAGTCATTGAAAAAGATCCACTATGTCAGTTCAACTGCCTAGTAACAATCTTGGCTCTGCATGACAGATGTACAACAGAATTTGTTTAATTTGTGTCTGTCAAAACATGGCAGAATGAAAAACTAAATATCTCCGTTCAAAAAATATCTCCGTTCAAAAAGAAGACCCTAGCTAACACAACAGCTGACATCCTACCAAGGAAAGCAGCTGAAACAGATGTTTCTGAGTACCGTATGAATATAAAGGGACCTAAACGGATTTGCTCCCACAGCCAAGTCAAAATACAGTACAGCTTGTAAGCGACTAATAAATAACGAGGCTACAAGGAGGAGTCTGCAACTTAAACTGAGCAAATCAAAGGGAGACAAGTAGAAGTCTTAATATTCTGCACCCAAGATAGAGTCTTCAAGTATTTTCTTGGGGTCAAAGTGTAACAAGTTTCTCAATAGGTTCTGAGGTTAAGGGTAGAAGGATGATAACTGTGATAAATGCAGGTTAAGCTTGGGTCCAAGACAGTGGTGGGTTAACTGACAAGGGACAAAAGTGGAATACCATCTTAATTATTTCCTGCTTTCTGAACTGAAATTCATTTTTTTTTTTTTTTTGTTAAGGCGGGGGTACAACTTTAAAGCAATATGCTATTTTTGACTACTGCAATTCACTAAACTCTAAAAATTATGTGAAATGTAATGCCTAGCAGTAGTTCAGCCATAATGATACATTATTTTAATGTTGCCACTTTAAAATGCTCTGCTTTTTTGCAATATTTTTAGTTTAGCCTGCAGCTGGAAGATACTTGCCTTTCCACTGCTACTGCCATTGCTGAGATGCTGTATCACTCCAGTGTGTAACTATAAATGATTACAGACGAGAAGATTATGAACTGGAAACAAAGACATTACTGGAAGATATACAAAGCTTCAACTGTTGTTGAACTAGATGATGACTTGCTATTTCTTCATTGCTTCCTCATCTATGGTACATGGACTCATATTTTGGAAGCAATATTTTTTTACAGCCTGGAAATGTTTGGAATTTGGAGGCCAGTGTTTTTCTCCATTAAGGATGAAGGAAGCTGGTTTAATTCTGCACTTGTATCAAGGGGCTTATGATTAGCAAATTCACTGCAGTATTGTTCTGTCATCACTTACACGTCAGACTCTGGACAACTGTAATACTCTGCATGTTACTGCAACTTTTACACCCACATATCAGTTACCATTACCTTCTTTGAGATACTGAATGTTTTTGAGTCTTGTTTTAGTGTTTACCACTGTCATCCCATGAGAAGATAATTTTATTCTGAGTTTATCTACTACAGAGTCAAACATTTCTATCCTAGAAACTGAAAGAATTGCTTAAGACACATTTTTGTGTCACATATTTTATTTCTTACATCACTAAATACAATTTTGCTCATGAAATTCTGCAAAATTCCTAGCATTTGAACACTTAAATAAAACCTCAATAAACTGACTAATCTCTGGCTGAAGAGCTGCTGAAGAAATCACTCTAGGAATAAAGGATGGAGTAGACAAAACCACCCAATCTTTAAGAAAGATAGTTTAGAAAAAAAAAGTGCATCAAGTTTTGCAATCTGGGCACATCTGATTAAGAGGACTGTAACCTGGAGAACTCTCTCTGAAGTGAAGACTGTGACCGAAGGAGTGGAAGATACTGACCCACGACTATAGGAGCATATCCTCCCAAATTCACAAGTGTAAGGGGTCAGAAGGTGCACCCCAACAGAAAGGAGGGCAGTGGATGTCTAAGCCATCAGAGAATCCAAAAGCAGATAGGTTGTCCTCATTCCTCTAACAGACCTCATTGAGTAAAAGAAATTGGAAGAAATGTGTAAATCAGATTTATTTTTTTAATATTACCAAGTAAATCCTTTTCAGGCATGATCTGGGAGGGAAAGGCAAAGAAAGGCAACAAACACCGATTATTAAAACAACCATACTAGTGAAAGAACGGGTCTATATTACTTTGCAGAAAGCTGTTTCCAGCGAATACGGCAAGATCGAACTTCAAACCGTGAAAACCCACTAACGTGAAAGGCCAAGTGGTTGGCTGTTGCCGTGAAAGTACAGTTTTGTACCTACCATAAATGTAGATGTTCGAAGATCCACATTGCTGCAGTCCTTACACTTGGGTAGTCCGCTGTCCTCGGTCGGCCCGAATACCAAAGTATAAGGCTGACGTCGGTCAAGGCGCATTAGACTGACGTCAGTACGTCAGGGTACAAATGCGCATGACCGACGTCATATCCTCAGTCTTTTCTTGCCCCAGATGTCAGAAGACCCTAAAAAAGGAAAGGCTAAACCAAAAACAGCAACCAGCCAACCAAACACCCTTGCACTAAATATATATATAAAATATATACAAATTTACAATCCAACCCACACAACCGCCTCTAACTACAGAGGGAAAGGAGGGAGGGTAAATTGGACTGCAGCAATGTGGATCTTCGAACATCTACATTTATGGTAGGTACAAAACTGTACTATGTTCTTCATCTCACATTGCTGCAGTCCTTACACTTGGGTAGAATCCCAAAGCAGAGGAAAGGGAGGATGGCAAACTATAAAGAAGCAGGAGCTGCCAAAATGCCCTGAAAAATAACAGTGGCAAAACCAGCCCTAGATTTAGAGTAAAGAGGAAGATGGTAATGCTTAGAGAAAGTATGCACTGAACTCCAAGTAGCTGCCTCCAAAATATCCTTAGTTGCCACTCCCCTTAGAAATGCTGTCGAAGTGGCAGTAGC